>NC_090172.1:33462112-33630194 GCF_024679245.1 Pseudorasbora parva
TCATTAGATGTCGCACTTTCATATCATCTGTCAGTGGCACCTATTGATGTAATGGCACCTCGTCTGGTGTCTTCCCGCCGGCGAGCTCTGATTTTAATTTCTTGGCCTAATGAAGCGTCACAGCTGGGATGTGGGAGTGGTGGAAAGCATAGCTCGGCTAAAACAGGGACTTTTTGCGCTTTAGTAAACAAAGCCACAGGGATGGAGTCTTGGCAATGTGCGAACGTGATGATGTCTCTCCGACTGATATGAGGGAGGGAAGAAAATGGGCCATTTGTATTCCGTACACAACGTCTCCTCTATCTAAGATGTCCCATTACTTTGCTAAGGAAAGGCTATCATGGCTTTTTGCATTAAAGAGATCATTCCCTCTCTTTTCCCCTCTCTGTCACTTTGGCAACAATGATATAGACTAATTTGCTGACATATCGGCTGTTCGGTCGCATGGTGTTTGCGGGGCTCAAGCCGTCTTTTTCACAAATGAGACACTTCAAATGATGTAAGAGACTCATAACATGACAAACTGTCATGTGTGTCATGAACGAGCAGAATAAAACTATAAAGCAGAAGTAATCGCTGGTGCTGAGATATCCCATCATCCTTAGTTTCTAGGTGCTCATGGCTTTTTGCATTTCTGCAGGTCCTTCCCAGCTGTGTTCAGCGGATAAACATCTTAAAGCAGGAAGCCAAAGGAGAAATTGCTGTGTTTTCTGTGGTAGTTGGTTAATTACAGAGTGTCTCATTATCCTGGATGACACTGATTAGCTTTCATCTCATTTCTGTCTGATTGGACTTAAGGTGTGTGCGTGTGTGTGTGTTCGTGTTCGTGTTCGTGTTCGGTCGCCAGTTCGGGTTGATTGGGTTAATCAGTAGAGCAGCGGATAGCTGGATGGGAGGCTAATTCTAGCAGAGACTTACCTCTTTCCTCTCTGTGAACAGCAACAGGGCCCGTCCCATCGCACGTACACCACAAATTTCCCATTCCACCCTGTTTCTTTTCATTTTCGGGCTTTCTAATTGCTCCTCTCGTCCATCACACACACTCTGGGATGTCAGTCGTCGTCTTAGACTTACAATAGCATCTTTTTGTATGAGTCATGCCTCGTGTTCACCTGGTCTGCCTCAGTGAACTGTCAGGTAGACATTAACCACGAGCAGGATGATAAATGTGCAGAGTCTGCGTTAGAAAGGCCTGACTGATTCTCAGATGAGCTCTCGCATCCTTTTAAACAATGAGCGGCGTACACAGGCTCTCTAGGCACCTGCCAGAGGAGTATCCGGAACCCTCACTGACCTGTCAGAGAGTCCAGATGGTGGGGAAATACTCTTCCGTTGTATGTCGGCTTAAAATATAATCTGTTTACGAGCCTTGAATTATTGACTTAAACCTGTTTGCATTATTCTAAAAAGCTGCTGATAAGCAGGATATTTTGCCAGTCACATCCAGTCAGGCTTTTCCTTCGTGAATTCTACACGGTGCTTTTTACATCCCTCTCTGTGTGGCCCTGCCGGCCTCCTCCATTCTTCCGTCAACATTACAGTCAAGGGATGCCGCCACATCTAGCGTAATGATGTGTGCTATGCTCTTTGCGAAATGGTACAGGTCGACGATGCCAGGCTGGTTTGCCGCCAACAGTCTTCACTGGCCAGCAGCTAATGCCGCCAACACCTATTCTCCACGGCAGCTGGTTCAGGTTATTTTTAGACTTTGGAAGGATGTTTTCAATGTAGATCAAACCTGCTCATATTCAGGCTTATAATCTGCATGCCAAGTTTGGCATACGCAAGCCGCTGTCTTTCATCTGAAAGCAGGACATGTCTCACCATCTAATGCTTGATAGCGTTACTGGCTCAATCATCTCTTAGTCTTTTATGTTTGGTATTTTTCTCTCTTGCTTTCCCTTAACCCTTTATAGGCTTGCTCACTCCAAGACGAATGTTCGCTGTGAAAATTCATAAACATTTTGAACGAGCGGCTGTCAATACGTCTGTGCAGACGGACACAAACATTTCCATGTCGTCAATGCGACAGAATTTTTTGCGATCTAAAGATCTATAGATTTTCATCAAATTCAGCACTGGGGCGGCAGTGGCTCAGTGGTTCATGTAGGTGGTCTACAAACCGGAAGGTTGGTGCATCCATAATCCGGTTTCACCTGACCAATTGTCGAGGTGTCCATGAGCAAGACACCTAACCCCAGCTGCTCTCGACAAGCTGGATGGGACCTTGCATGGCTGACACCACCGTCGGTGTATGAATTAGTGAATGAATGTGAGGCAATATGTAAAGTGCTTTGGTGGCCATGGGTCTGTTGAAAGTGCTATATAAATGCAGTCCATTTACAATTTATCACATGCACAGAGCCACTGCTGTTACTTGTTGGCGCTCACAAACTGACCATTTTAGAAACGACAGTGAATAGAAGATGAATTCGAAAGAAGCTCTTTTTTTATCTGTAATCGTGTATTTGGTTATTTGATAAATGCCATAGTGAATAAAAAAAAAAAAAACTGAAATGGAATGTGTTGCAGCGCTTTGTTTCTTTAAAGCGCGACCTACTGTCAGAAAGTGAATTTACCTTGAAAAATGATTTCACCCAAAAATTAAATTTATGTAATCAATGACTCACCCTAATGTCATTCCACACCCTTAAGACCTCAAGTTAAGACCCCGAAGTTCATCTTCGGAACACAGTTTAAGATATTTTATATTTAGTCCCAGAGCATATGCAAGTGTATGCACACTATACTGTCCATGTCCAGAAAGGGAATAAAAACATCATCAAAGTAGTCCATATGTGACATCAGTTGGTTAATTAGAATCTCTTGAAGCATCGAAAATACATTTTGGTCCAAAAATCACAAAAACTACGACTTTATTCAGCATTGTCTTCTTTTCCTGGTTTGTTTTCAATCCTCAAATAAAGATTCAAATGGTTATGAATCAGCGTATTGGTTCATGATCCAAATCATAAAATATCTTGAACTGTGTTCCAAAGATGAACGGAGATCTTACGTGTGTGGAACGACATTAGAGTCATTAATAACATCAATTTAATTTTTGGTGAACTAACCCTTTAAGTTTTTTATGTATTGGTCTACAGACAAATTGCTTGCAAAAATTTGACTGAAATCAAATTGACTATAGCTATCAGCTAGGGGTTCTTGAGTAGACCTGTTATGTGTTCACCACAATGTCAGCCCACAGCTTTGTGATTTCCATCTACCCTCCCTAATAAATCAATAAGGCTTGGCATTAGCTGGCAGTCAGCACTGATATAAGTCAATTTACACAAGCAGACACATAGTGATGGAAGCCGATTGTAGATGGCCACAAGGGCAATGACTGTTTGCATAATCATTACTATGTTGAATGAAAAGAGTCTTCAATTCAGAGGAATTCGGCTGGGAGTTAAAGCCATTCCCTGTGAGTGGGTTCTTGAGAGTGTGTGAGAGAGAGATGGTTCTGTTTCCTATTGTGGAGCTTATAATAGTAGAACGGGAGTGAAGGACTTTGAGATGGCTCTCACATACAGAACAGAGCTGAATCTGTGCATGCATTTTATTGTGCCCCAACACGTACCAGCATGTACACCCACTCAGTGTCTTTTATAAGGGTCATTTGTTGTATTTGAATTGGTATTAAAGGTGCTCCACCATAATAACCCTAGTTTAGAAGCATGTTCAATTTAAAACCCTGTCTGTATTTACTCTTAGTTATGATGAGTCGTCAGTAAGTGTGCCCATAAGCTGTCATAACATATCATAACCTATTTTAACAGCCCATCAGTTAGAACTGCTTACTTGGGACCTGTGATGAGGGTTGAGGTCTGACTCCATCTCTACTCTCTAGCATTTTAAAAATGAGTTGTTTTGTACAACCCTAGTTCCAGAAGTTGGGGCATTTTGTAAAACGCAAATCAAGAATGTGGGATTTAGTTAATTCTTTTGAACCTTTATTTAACTGACAAAAGTACAAAAACGTTTTCACTTGCAAAATGAATTGTATTTTGTAAAAGATTATGATGGCTGCAACACACACCAAAAGGGCTGGGACAGAGCAGAATTAAAGTGAAAAAGATTACAGAAAATCCAAGTTAAAATGTTTTGAAAGTCCACAATTAGCAGGTGGTAATAGAAGAGTGTATCGAGTTTAGGTATAAAAGGAACATCTGCCAAAGGTTCAGTTTTTGCAAGAAAAAATTAGTCTCACCACTCTGTGCCGAATTTCATGAGAGAATTGAACAACAAAAACTTGCTTTTCTCAATACAAGATGGGCAAGTATTTAGGTATTAATTACACCATCTACCATACATAATATTGTGAGAAGATTCAGGGAATCCAGAGAAATCTCAGTTCATGTAGGGCAAGGCAAGAAACCCCTGTTAATTGTGGGACCATCGAGCCCTGAGACGGCACTGCATGAGAAACCATCTTGCTCCTGTGTTAAATATAGCCATATTGGCTTTGACTTTGGAAAACCGCTATCACTTAACAGTCTGCACTGCATCCCCAGGTGAAAAAATACATACTATTAAATGGAAATTTTTTTTTACTTGAGTGTGTTTTAAGTACAATACAAATATACTAAAATGCATTTTTAATACATTTAATAGTATGTCTTTTTCACCTGGTCAAAAAAATTATTGAATCTCTGTTATGAGAAAGCCATCCATTCTTTACAGAGATACCGCCGAGTTTTCTGGGCCCGATCTCATTTCAGATGGATAAGATAATCTCAAAAGATAATGGACATGTGTGCTGTGGTAAAATGAGTCCACGTTTCAGCATGTTTTTAAGAAAAACGGACATTGAGTTCTCAGTGCCAAAGACAAAGGAACCATTTAGACTTTCATCAGCGGCTGATGCAAAAGCAAACCATCTGCCGTGCAATGAGGTCCATCGATGTATGGGTGATTTGCAAATGTGTGAAGGTACCATCGACGTTAAGGTGTATATATTGGGATTGTACGGATACATTTAATGGCATCAAGATGAGATCTTTCATGGGAAGCAAGACAATGCCAGGCCTCATTCAACATATGCTACAACAGAGTGGTTTCTTAGACACTGCACAGTAGAAGGGATATGCTTGACTGACCTGCCTACAGTCCAGATCTCACTTATTGAAACTGTATGGCACATCATGAAGAGGAGAATTAAAACCAATGTTGAGCAACTGTCTTCTATCAGTCGAGAATGGGCAAAAATTCCTCTCACAAAACTGCAACAATTATCCTCGATTCCCAAATGATTCAAAAGTGTAATTAAAAGGAAAAGTGATGTGACGCAGTTGTAAACATGCCTCAGGTCTTCAACCTTTTTTGAGTGGTTTGCAGCCATCCATTGAATTGTTTCAATGAAACATTGAAAATATTTTCTTTTAACTTTTTTCAGTTAAATAAAGGTAAAAAAGGAATTAACAGCATCTAGTGGTGAGGTTGCAAAATGGCAACCGCTATCCCCTCCCTTTTGAAGTGCGTAGAGAAGCTACAGTGGCCCATACAGGACAAAGATGTCATCTTTTGAGACAGCATAGAGTAGATAGTGCTCTGTAGAACTGTTTTTCCGTTTTTCCGCTACTGTAGAAACATGGTGGCACAAAATAGAGATTAAACTGTAAGGGGACCCACGGTGTATGGATATAGAAATGGTTCATTCTAAGGTAATAAAAACCGGTTCATTATGTAATATATATATATATATATATATATATACACATGTATACAAATATACAGTTATATATTATATTGCATTTCTGTCAATCTCATAAACATTACACAATGCACCTTTAACAAATCACAGATTCTTGATTTTATTGCATTTTACAAAATGTCTCAACTTTTTTGGAAATGGGGTTGTATCTTAAATGTTTATTTATTTTTACATCACTAACGGATTAAACGTTGGTTATTGTTGCATGTCTTTAATTGTTTGAAATTTGTCTATTAAGTTTTCAGCTGTTTACAAATTTTGTTATTGTTATTTTTAACAGTATGAATGGCATGTCAAATATTTATAGATATGCTCAGAAATAGTCTTAGATAGCCTGTCAAATGCTTAGCGGGAGAATAGTGCTGCAATATAAACAAACATTGCAGGACTCTCACATTTGCTTATAATGAGGCAGCTAGGCCTACAGTGCACACCATGAGTCACGAGTTAGACTTCTACTTTCCTTTTCAGCGTAGTGGAGACTAACATCAGTTAGTTCATGTTTTCAAGATAATAGCAACATTAGCTTTAAAGATATTATTTGTGAACAAATACAAAATAGTTTGTACATATAAACAAATCAGACCTGCTCTGTCTCGCCTGATCTTCATCATTGCTGATTCTGATTGTGTGCCAAGGATGAAGAAAACCTCATTAGCAGCCATTACAGAATGATCTGCCTTTTTTCGCTTGCCTACTCTCTTTAATACTTTGTATCCATCCCCCCTCCCATATCTCTAGCAATCTCTCTTTCTCTGTGCCTCCATCCCCGTGGATGCAAACATGCAGAGATGCACCTGGCTCTCTGTTTTACATTCATGAGTGAGTAAGGCCAGTAGCATCTGTGCTTGTGCAACCCCCACACACGTGCAAATGACCGATTCCGGAGAGCGAGAGGACCATAATGTCGTATTCTGCCTCAAGCCCTTCTTTGCTTTTTTATTTTATGTTTTTGCAAGGATGTTCGCATGACCTGTTAAACGTGGCACACATCAGACACTGGTTTAAATAAGTGACACTCTTAAACTGACCCGCTTACGTAAAAGATCATGCTCTGACAAATTCATTATAACATAGTACATTTTATAAGGTCATTTCATGTGGTCATATTTTGCTGTTTTATAAAATTAGAAGAACTTTGGACTTCCAGTCTTATGTATTACACTCTAAAGAATGCTTGGTTAAAAACAACCCAAGTTGGGTTAAAAATGGACTAACCCAGAAATTGGTTTGTTTGAATGGGTCTATTTACTGGGTTCAAACAACCCAATTTCTTGGTTTGTCCATTTTCAATCCAACTTAGGTTGTTTTTAACCCAGCATTTTTTTAGTGTAGCATTAACTTTCATTATCTTTTTTGAATTTTGTTCAAAAGTAAGTTTTGCATCTAATGTGCAGTAATGCGTATTTTAAAACCAATTTAATTTTGTACTTTCTGTGAAATACTTCATATAGTAGTCATGTCAAGGTCCACATTTCAATAGCTATTTTTCCATGCAACTATTTTTATGCGTATTCTGAAAATGCAGATCAAAAACGTATGTGCTCGTTTAAGTCTGCATAACTGGAATAACTAGAGGATTTATCGTTTTTCACGGCATCTGAAAAGTTGTTTTGTTTGTTCTGAAATGCCTGAGCAAAGACTATCGTCAAAGTTGTTCAGTATATACATGACTGCGTTCTCTAACAGCAAGAATCTGCCTCCAAAAGCAAGATAACATCTTTACTGTGCATCGCCTGCACACTCTAAGACGCAAGTCTTTTATTAGATATAAAATTATTTATACAGTGGCTTCTACATTTTTTTAAGATATTTAACACCAGTTTTTTAGTAAGTGGCGATTTTGTTCTCTTCGACTCAGTGGATGGAAACACTGCTTTATTCACAAATGTTATGTTATGTGATATTCCAATATTGTGCATTAATTAAATTGGCACATTTGTATGTAAACATAGCCACTCTGGAGTGCATATAATTAACTTCATTTCTTTTCATATTCTGTTTAATATATATATATTTTTTTTAAAGATACCTTAATCTATATTTAAGTCAATTAAAGGTACATTCAGGTTTGCTATTATATGCTTTTCTCAGAAAGTTATGTTGACTTTTGACTGTGGCTTTGAGATTTTATTGACACTTGCGCAAATTTATGTATGTTTTAAATTATATTTTTCTTTGCTTGTACATTAGTAGTGATCTAACGCCTATCAGCTCATGTGACTGAATTGTCTTCCTTTGCAGCTCCAGTGGGTGCCGGTGTTGACGGACTTCAGGAGGAAGGATTCTGTGTGGGGCTTTGTGCCTCCTCAAGAGAGTTCCAATTTGGGAGAACTGCAAATTCCCATCACCCTGCATTTAGGAGACTATAACCTGGATGGCTTTCCTGATGCCCTCGTCATCCTCCGTAACACCAGCATCGGCAGGTGAGTCAGCATCAGTGCTGGGTAGAGTAGCCACAATCTGCCCTCAAGGACATGTAATGTTTTTATTTATATCAATAATTACTCAAGTAGGAGCAAATGTAATCAAACAAATGATTGTTTGAGTAAGAGAAAAAGAACTTCCAGTGAAATAATGTGTACTAGTTACATGGGATCTTATTAAAGTTTAGATACTGATGATAATGGTAGTGCTGGGAAGAAAATAAGTCCATGAATAGAGTCATGACATTTTTAAGTGGTTTTATAATGCAAACAGTCACCCTTGTTGTACTCGGGTAGAGGTGTGATTTATACACATTTTGGGTTTTAGATGGAAACAAATCGTATCTCAGTTGTAAATCACAAACATTTATCCAGCAGACACTAGATTTGCTGATACATCATACATACAAGATACATCATCTTGAGATGGATACACCAAATTCTGTGATTTTCTTTTTTGTATATTTACAATGATCTAGATCTCAAAAGATACTAAATAACTGTTTCCAAAGAGCGAAAACCACTCCACTCCCACGACTCTTGGCCCTGCCCTGCTTCACACAACAGAGGCTTTGCCAAACAGTTACTCAAGGAAATCTGTCTAGTACTTGTATAGCGTTATGATCCGCCTATGGACGGCCTAATGACTTCTATGTTGAAATATAAATCACTGAGTTGGTTTGGTTTATAGAAAGAAAATGATTTTTTTATCATTATTGAATGGTAAAGAAAGAAACTAGGTTTTCTGTGTTGAAAGTAAAAACTCTCATCACCATGAAACTTTTAAATTACATTCCTAAACCACAAAAAGATTTGCTTATTGCATTTTGCACTTCCTAAGAAACAAACCAAGGCTGAAACTCAACCTTTATTACTTTTCCATTATCCAAATGGGATCTTTTAGATACTGCTACAGTTCCCGCAGTGCGTTTTCCTTCCATTTTTTTCTCCTTGAAAGAATTTGAACTTTCAGTTGGTGGATTTCTTGGATGATACTGATAAGGCAAGAATTTGGATACTTTTCTGCCCTTTTTTTTTTTTTACACTTTATTTATAATATTGGTGAAGGTTTCTTGCACAAAAAGCAATTTAGTTTTACATAATCTTATTTTACTCTCTTTCTGTCCATGTTTCATTCTGATTTATTTATTTTGCTTATGGTTGTGCCATCACAGCCATGTCGATTTTTGAATTACCAATTTTTGCAGCTTTCTGTAAATGGTCTGGGTGGACTGGGGAGATAATTTGTATGGTGTTGCTGTATGTCTATCATGCATCAAACCTTCTCTTTTTTAAATCTTTTAGATAGCATGTCATCATACATCACACTATTCACTATTATGTTAACAATAAATAAATGGCAGGTTAAAGGCTTGCTTCAACAAATGAGAGAGCTGGTTCTTGTCGCCCATCTTCGATCTGGCCTGACCTGAGTGAGGACAGGCAGGCCTGAGAGAACAGCAGGAAGGGCATGGATGGATTAACAGCTCTCTGATTGAGATAAGATACAAGAGGCTCTGCCGCTGGCCTCCAGGTGACTATGAGAGATGCTCCAGATGCTTTTTTCGAAAAAACAAAGACAACTTCACGTCATCCTGAAGGGAAGGAGATCTGTGTCCAGGCTCAGGGAATCGGATGAGGTGGTTTAGCCACACAGAATCCTAGAAAACCCTTTTGTTTTTTTTTATGATCTGCTTATTTTTAGTCTTTAGTCTTCATGCTTAATACAGTAGGTCGACCTAATCTTTAAGTCAGCAGAGGCTTAACCTTCCCCTCGTGTCATAATACTTTAGCGCTTGCTATAGTCTCCTCTAATCACCCTACAGCCAGTCTCATCATCTCGCTTCAACAGTAATCAGGCAACATGCATCTAGAGACCTCGGAGATACACCAGAGTTTGTTCAAATCGGCCTATTGTCATTACCATGGCCTCTAATGGCTCAAATGCCAAGGAGAGTGATTTGATTCTCATAAGCCATGAGTTGGATGTTAAAACCTCCTCCACTCACAGCTGGCCACTTTATCTTGCATAAATCTGCGCGTGGATCGTTCTAAACACTCCCATGAACCTTCTCATTTAAGACCGAAGCATCTTTCCATGAATCTTGGGTCTTGTTGTTGTTTACTTCACCTTCTGCCATTATATCATTAAGGACATGATTGCCTTTTTTCATTTAGTTTTTTCTTTTTCTCTTTCCCGTCTCTTGGTGGAATGACTTTGGCCATGTACACACTGCAGCTAAATTTGGTTTAAATTAACCTTTTAGTGCTGTTCTGTACACACAACCTTCAGTAATTTACGGGAGTGACAACCGCATTCTACAACCAAATGAACTCCCGAAAATTTACAAAATACTTCATCGTGTCTGCATAAATGACCAACTAGTTGTTAATGACGTATTTTAATGTGTATCAGAGATGTTTTTCTCTTTTGTATGTGCTTAAATCACAGGGAAAGTGACACAAGCATTCATGTTGCCAGATCCTGCTAGAATAAATGCAAACAAGAACAAGCCCAAAATAAACTGAAATAAATCCAAATGTTTTGAGCTGAAAATAAGACCAAAATATCACTACGCGACCCGTACCTGCTCAATTTATTAACATCATAAACTTGGTCACTTTATGAGCCAAGCTTAAACAAAAAGCCTAAAAATGATTACCATAAATGGGCATACATGGCAACGCTTTGTGAAGCAGTCTCGCCAAGCATAAGCAAAACACGATTCTCGACCTCTATCGACAGTGCTTTAGTTAAAGTTGTTGAACATATGCGAGTCTTTTGCTGCTGTACTATTTCTTTGGTCAGAATAGCGGAGACTTAACACACAAGACGCCAAAACATCACCATGGTTACCACTGTGTCAATCATGCAGTTTCGTGGGTGAGTCGTGTTCTGTACACACTTGAAAAAATAATTTAAGGGACTCACTCTCGCATTTAAATGTGGCTGTCAATCCTGAAATTTCACAGTATGTACCTGGCTTTTTGCTATTCAAAACAAATAAAACATATTTCATATCGCCCTTTTCACAAATATTAGGTGTAATTGAATGTTCAGCAGGGACCAAATCAATAAAATACAGGTTTTCGCATGTTTTTTGGCTGTGCTGAATATAGGGACCTATTGGATCTCTGAAGGGGGCAGTATATGTTCATGAGGTCAGAAGCAGCATGATGATATCCACTGAACGCATGGGCGTTTTTCGTTTAGAAATAAGTGACTGATTTAGATGTGAATAATGTTGTGCCAGTTTCTTTTCTTGTTCTCCTGAAATGCTTTCAAATGGCTCCAGCCCATTTTGTCAGCAAAGGTTGTCATGGTTTCTGAGGTGATAGAGTGTGTTGGAGTTGGTGAGTGTTTTTTTTTTTCTTTCTTCGAGTGAGCGAGCGAGCGAGTGGGTGGGTGAGAGAGTTTACCCAACCAGCCAGAAACATTTTCAAAGTCAAAACCATTTAACATTGAAATGAGAGCTTCACACTTATTTTAAATGAACCATAAATAATCATCAGCAGATATGGTGACAGTGTAAAGATTTATACTTACCTAGATGTTTCTTAAGCGTGGATTAAATGTGTTTGCATTCAATTCGTATTATCTCATCTCTTTATCCTCTTCATCTTCAGACCACAACATCAGCCTCTCTCTGCTTCTCATTGGGCTCCTGTCATTTAGTCTCTCTCTTTCTCTCTGTCATATGCTCCCTAGGCAATATAAGATAAAGGAATGTAATTGGCAGATGAGGTGTAGGTGTAGATGATATTTTTAGCTTCTGTTGTGCCCTCTCCTTACAATCTGAATGTTTTGCAATTTATTCTGAAAATGCCCACCCTCAAACATTTTTGTAGCGGAGACCTCGAAGAGTTTGGTTTGTGTTGTCGAAAACATGCAAAAGCAAATCCACTATGCATGCACTTTTAAAGGATGTGGACGTGGACTCAAATCAAGGCAGTAAAACCAATCTCATTGCTAACTGTTTGTATCACTAAATGCATTTGCTATTGTAGGAGACGAGTAGTTTTAAGTACTGAGGCGCTCATATCATCATTCACATCTCCCTCCTAGTCTTGAAGAAGAGGATATAACATTATTTAGATTATTAGATACCTCCATCTAAAGCGCATGGTTCTTCGTGGACGTATCACTGCTGGAGTGGTAATATTTAAGGGAAAGTCAGGCCTCGGTCCGTCACTGACTATATGAGTCCAACCCACATGCTGACACTGATGTGAAGGAGCTCTGGAGGAGATTAAGTCACTTTATGTTCCTGTAAGTCTCTCTCAGTGACTGTCTTCTGTACCTCTGACACACACACACACATTTGATCCTTCACTGTGTGTGTATATATAGAGATCATTTTGTGTTAGTGTGTCACTTCCTGAGAAAGTGACTGTGGACAGGGAAAAGTGAAGTACAGTGTCTTTTTCAGATGAAACAATGTCAACATTTTGAGAGATTTGAAAAGTGCTTTATAGCTTTTGTACCAAGCTGATCTCTCTATCTCTCTTTCTCCACTTTTAAACTAGATAGACACCAGAGATGGTGTAAGTAGAAGGGGACATCGTTTTTAGAAATTATACCGCTCAGTATGTCATGATTCTCAGTATCTTTCTATACCACAGCAAAAATAGTTTGCTATTGATTACAGTACTTATATTATATTGAGTGTATAACTTATATTCTTTCTTTTGATTTGATTAATAATGGCATAATAAATAAAGGCAGGTCTGTTACATGCATTTACACTGCAAGACTGCACAGATCTATAAATATTTCGCCATGAAATTTTCTCTATGCCAAGACATGCGTTTTGACCACAGAGTGCATTTAACATCAAGCGAACGCTCTCCAAAGAGCGGTGGTGTGTCCTGAATTGAGTATTGAAGTACCAAAACTTTTACATCATAAATTGCTTAATTGAAATACATTATTGACACATAATCTTGACATAATCTGTCTCTCCCTATTCAGGTTTATAGGAGCTGTATGTGTATGTATGGACTACATAGAAAATAGCTGCCTTGGGGCATTGTTACGATATCTGCAGAGTGAATGGACGTGCCTTAAATGGGCTTTGCTACACACAGACCTGATTCTGTTGGCACATTCTCGCACAATTTACACACATTCATTATGGGTGTTCATTGCGTCAATGCACGACTACTGCGGTTTCAAAAGAACCAAGTGTGCATTCCCATTTCTTTCATTTTCTTCCACCTACTCTGCTGCTTCTGTGTCCTTCTCCAGCTTTGTTTTTGTTTTGTTTTTGCTTTGCTTTGCTTTGTCCAGCTTTGCCCTTGGTCTGATTGAGAGAGAGAGAGAGAGAGAGAGAGAGAGAGAGACTGAGAGAGAGACTGAGTGAGAGCAAGAGCGAGGATTGTTGAGCCAGCTAAGCAAGCACGCTTTTCAATCTTCTCTTTATCAGCAGATTACATGTCAAATAGCTGGCCCATCTCCTACACACTCACTTCCTTTCCCATTCCGCTCTCCTCTGCTCTGGTGTCCTGCCCAGGTGCTCGTTTGGCTTCAGATGAAATGAAGAGTGGCAGAAGAGCTTGGTCATCAGCCCTCTGACTCAAATGAAATCACTTTAAGAGGGCTGAGAAGAGGACTCGCTTTGTTCATCTTCACATGGCTCTCCTCGCATTGATGTTTTTTTTTTTGTTGTTCACTTCTGGTCGTGTAAATAATACACAATCACATCGCCTTATAGATCTCATTAGATCACACATTCTGCTGTAAGAACACATTGATCTGAATCCTTTAGCTCTTTCATGAATCCACAGCTTTTCACTTTGCTTCAGATCTCATCATTAGTGGCACTGTGATCACTTCCTTCTGATACAGCTGTGTTAAGAAGTTGTGTAATCGTTTTCCACTCAAGCATTCTGTGCTGATGCAGAGATTAACCATTGTGGATGCCTCAAAAGCGAGAGAATGACCTCTGACCTCAGAGCTGAGGGTGAGATTATGTAGACAGCAGTGAGACTGCTCCATCGGCTCTCATTTTCATGTGTTAGGCGAGCACGTTATTTAGCCTGGTAAAACATCTGGACACAATGTTGTTTTCTGGAGCGCATCCAGCATCTCAGGACCTTTCCCTTTCTAATGGTCACATTCAGCTTTAACTCAAGTGATTCCAATTTACTGTTTGATAAGTCTATATAGATAAACTACCATTTCAAGGTTTTAGATTGGTTAAAATAATAATAATAATAATATTGTAATATAATAAGAAATGTTCCTTGAGCAGCAAATCTGCTTATTATAATGATTTCTGAAGGAGCATGTGACACTGAAGACTGGAGTAATGATGCTGAAACGCATCAATATAGCTATCTATATCGAGAGAGAGAGAGAGAGAGAGAGAGAGAGAGAGAGAGAGAGAGAGAGAGAGAGAGAGAGAGAGAGAGAATTTTATTTTACACATTATATAATACAATAGGGTTTAAAAGTCTAAATCTAATTAGTTATTCTGAAACGGGGGGGTTAAGAAAAAGCTAATTAGAAACGTTTTTGCAAGAGGGCTGAGAATTTTGAACTCCAAAATGTTTGCCATACTTACTTACTGAACAAATTAAGCTTTAATAATCCATGTTAGCTTTAGGAAGCACTTAATATCAAAATGAGATGGCTACAAATTAGTCAGTCTAACCTGTGGCACATCGTCTCATCTGTTATCACGTTGTCTAAAAAATGCCTGTTGAATGCAGTCTTGTGCGCTTATGTTTACTAGATCACTTTTTTGTTGATCATTTTAAAAATAATGTTTTTATTCAAATTAAGAGAGGAATGAAATGTTTTGTTTTTCTATTCATTTCATTCATTATTTATTCATTGTGTTCATGTTGTATTAGTCTTTTTAAGCGGTACAGATCGCAACATAGAGCTGCACTCTGCTCCTGGCGCACAGTTAACCATCCTCCGGAAATTAAATGGCTGCTAGCTGTAATTAAATCAACTTTCCTCTGTCTGTGAGGGAGAAAGAGACACACACATTTAACAACAGCTCATGAGAATAAAGAATGATTATGGTGAAAAGATAAGGGCAGAGAAGAGGTTTTGTTTTTGCATTAAATCCAAAACTAATTTGGATTTCTAAACAGAAACAAATATGTTAGTACAGTGTTTGGGTGTATAAATGTACCCTATACTTGTCACTGACTGTGTTCCTGTGATGGTTTGTTTGTTGAGATAGAAGAAAGGAAAATAAACTACATTCTCATTGCCATGCTGAAGTCTCTGGCTGCAGTCGTACATGATTGAGTTTGCTGAAGGCTACTCCTGTTCCTCACCTCATCCCGTCGGATGCACCAAGCTCCTACACCAACAGCCAGCAGCCCCTCCTCAGCACTCAAGAGGGCCATTAACAGGGTGTTTCCCAGTTCCTTCTCTTTCTTGGTATTTAACTAGCTCTTTCTTTCTCTCCTGTCACTTTGCTTTGTAGATCAAAGTCGTTTTCCCGCCATGCAAATGACCCACTCGATAGGCCCTCTTTTAAGCCGTGGGCTAATGGTCCCACCTCCTCCCCATTCCAGCCCATTTACGCTGAAAATTAATTAACGTTCTGCATCAACAGCCTCAGGATGCCCACCAGAGCTTGTCAGGGAAGAGGAATGATAGGTTGATCTACGGCAGAGATATTTGGATGGGCTTAAGGGATTGCACGCTCGTCCCAAAAACTGACTCATTTCAGTCTTATTTTATGGATTTCTTTAAAAAAAAAGTAATTGGCCGTGTCCCACCAATGAGGCCCCTCCATTAAGTACTGCAGACCTAATGAATTTTAATGTAAAGGACGCCGTTGAAAATCAAATTTATTTTCATTTGTCAATTGAAATAGAATCAGCAGAGGAAAGCACAGCTAAACAGCCAGAGGGGCCGCACCGAAAATCCATTTGTCATGTACGTGAGGCTGCACCAACTCAAGCGCGGACGAGACAGTAGCCAGTCCTTTGCTCGCTCGCTCTCTCTCTCTCTCTCTCTCTCTCTCTCTCTCTCTCTCTCTCTCTCTCTCTCTCTCTCTCTCTCTCTCTCTCTCTCTCTCTCTCTCTCTCTCTCTCTCTCTCTCTCTCTCTCTCTCTCTCACTCTCTCCCCACCTCTTGACGCTCTTCCCTGCCCATCACCTGGGCTGCCAAGAACACTTATCTGGTGATTAGAGTGGACTTGATCCAGATGTTACAATTATGAAGTGCTGGATCGCATTTTTTCCAACATCGTTCTGACATCGTTATCAAGGATCTTTTCACGGCGGTTAAGCTATAGAGGAGCTTCATAATAAGATGTGGTGGAGTCCAGCTCTTTCATGCACACATGTGGAGTGTAGAGGTGTGTGAGCTGATCTGTAGTCAGGCAGCAGGTGGATGCCCATCTTTTGGGCCGGCAGGTGTGTTCTGGTTTTGCAAAGCTCCTGAGAGACTTTATTAACGCTCTCGCTCGCTCTTTTTCTCTTTGTGTGTTTCTGAACTGCTCTAATCACCTCTCTGCTTCGGTGTGCCTCTCTCCAATTCCTCACCTCGATCTCTCTTCTGCACTACAGAGCTCCGACTTGCACAGGCACCAAAGCGAATGTTTCGCTTCTTTAAGTGGTCAGATTTAGAACAGCTGAATATACCTCGGATGTTACCATGCTTGACTTTTTTTCAGGGCTTCTTTTAGTCCTTTCAAGGCATGTTAGTTCACCAGGCGGCAGTCATGCAGGAACAGCTTCTATCAAAAACTGTTCAAAAACAGTATGTTTCAGTAATAAATATCCTTTAAATAAAATTAAATTCATATAGGATTGGAGCTACATGAAGAAGATCTTTTACATGAAGGAGAATTTTCAAATTGTTATCTAAGCTATCCCTTCAATTTACCTTCTGAAATTGATCAGAATCTAATTAGAAAATTTGAATGGCCCTTTAATTGAAAAGTGTGTGAGATAGTCAAGTCAACTTTATTTATATAGCGCTTTTAGAATGACGATTGTTTCAAAGCAGCTTCACAGTTTTAAATAGGAAAATATTGTAGCAAAATTTGATTCGATAGGATATGACTATATAATGTTTAATCAGCACTTAATAATGTTATCATGGAGGAAGGCATCTTATTTGAACATGCTGGCTGAATTCCAACCCACCTATATAAGGTGAGAAATGAACAGAAGAACAGTCCCCAGCCCCAGCCATTATTCCCTGAAAAACACATGTCATAAGCCACAGGTAGCCTCTGCACAGCTCAGCGAGCAGTATTACCTCTCAAAACCACCTGCTGGGGTGAAGTATACCTGTACAATGCTTAGAGGGGGCCAGAAAAAGAGAAAAGGTTAGAGTGATCAGCCATGGGTCTCCAGGAGTGTTGAAAGCTGTGCGAGACTAGAGGAATGAGATCACCAAGATCCATTATGCTGAGCTAATGCATGTATAATTGAACGCCATCAGTCGCACATTTATTTATGATGGCAGCATTACCTCTTAATAGAAGTGCTTGAGTTTTATGAGGGATGAGCCAAAGACTCCCATCAGGTGCACGGGGGAAGACCTGGACACACGCACGCACACTGGGACGTGATTGGGTTTGCTATTATGCTCCGCAGTTTGAGGTAACTGTTTTTTTTTTTTTTACTGCGGTAAGGGTTCACTGTTCATACAGAGTGCAGCTCACACCTGCAATACATAAAACGTGATTTTTTTTTTCTCACATAGGCAGTGGTCTCGTTATTTACCATATATATCTCTCAGTTGAATTATTTGTACATTGAATTATTTGCCCTGGCTGAGCTCGGGCTCAAATCAAATCTATAGCTACTGCAGCTGCACAGGGCTCTGTTGCTAGGCAATGGCCGTCCATCTCATGAGCATGTGTTTTGAAATACTTGTCTCGTTGTCAGTCAGGATTAGCGGCAGTTCCACTAAGAGTAAAAAAGACGTCTTCATTTTGCGAAGATAGAAGATAAATGTCAATAAGTGTCAATATATCTCACTCCTGACAGCATCAGATCCATCGTGGTGGAATGTATTCCCATTTCCTTTTAAGACTTTTAATGGCATCTGGAAAGGCATCCACGATTAAAGTTTAAAGGCCTGTCAAACATTTAAGCGAAGATTTCCTTCACGTTAAGATAGGAGGGATTCATTTGAAAGGTCTCTAAATATCTACATCAGCCGATTGGGGAAGACATGCTTTCTGGTTATGTTGCTCTCCACATTAAATGACACTCTCATCTAAACTGATCCACTTCCCGTACTGTGGTAATGATGTTTCTGTTCATTCATGCAGTCTACATGAAGTACTCTGAGTCCATGGAGAGGTTGCAGCTAGCATGGGCTCATGTTGGAGCTGATTGAGCTGATTAGTTGTGCTGTTGTTCAGTTTGCTTTCTGGATCACTCTTTCACTCAAACTTCTGAGTGCCATCCATCCATCCTTCTGTCTATCTGTCAGTCTATGGTTCTGTCTAGCAATCAATCGTTTAGTCTATGGTTCTGTTAATAGCAATAGCAAAGGCATTGCAACGTTTTTCAAAGCTTTTATAGTTGTCAATTCATTTTAATTATATTTCCTTTGTATACCTTTCAGTGATAAGCGGGTTGTTCCAAAATGAGTGGGTGCCTTACCCACGGTTACAAATCAACCAAAAATATTTTTAATGATATTCGGGTTGCGGTAGGTTGGGTCGTTTAAAATAAAAATGACAAGTAAACCTTTGTAATTTATATAGTACTAGACACAATTTATTATAGAATGCATTGGCAAGGAGGATCCTCTGCGTTCCAGCATCAAGTGCAGCAAGTGAGCGCACATTCAGCTCCGCAGGTCGTATCATAGAGGCGAGAAGAAACCACCCCAACCCAGGGATGGTTGATTCAATGTTATTTCTAAACATCGCGAGGAAAGCTAAAATTAAGTAGGCTAATCTTCTGTTTTAGGCCACCAATGGCACCTTATAGCCCTTTTAACCCCTTTCCTGATGCGGGACAAAATGCCCGATTGACGATTGCCCAACACACTGAACTGATTTAACAATTTAAAGGGTTACTTCAGCGAATAGCATATGGCTTTGTATCAGTAGAAACCCTGAAGTATATTCAAATGATTGTGCTTTCCCCCCCCCCCCCCCCCCCCCCCCATATCCACCTGAGACAAGAGATTTATGCATTTTATTTCTGGAAAAAAAAACTCCTGTCACGCAAATTGATGATATTTGCGCCATCTTTGGAATTTTTGGCCAGAGGCTAAAGACTACAGCTAGCAGAGGGAGCCATTTCCACGTTTTCAACCCACGCATGGGGGATGGGAGATCACACACTCACAGCACAGGTCGCCGCTGCAGGCATTAATTTAAACTGTTCGGGTGCTAAGCAATGTAAGTATTTTAACTTCTCAAATTAATTTCTATGAAAGTTAAGCTTCCAAAGGCATGAACTGAAAACGCGCCAGACTGAACACGCGTTCTGAATGTATGCCGTGAGTGTGGTCGCGATTACCTCAGCCCTCATCACAAGAGGTCATCAGCTCATTTATGACGTTAAATGTAATCTGACTCCTGCAGGGTTAGTGCTGTGAGACTCACACAGCGACTCGATCATATTATATTGAACAGACACGTTCAGTATTTAATTGTAGTGTCTTCTCCAACTCAGTCACAGTAATCCAGTAGCAATGGCTTTGGGAATGGCCTCACAGGGCAGCGAAGCATTCTGGGAATTGTATTCTTTCATCCCCATGAGACAAAAATACATTTTCTGTCTTTTCTCAGTTTAGAAGGCACCAAATTCAAAAATAATTTCACATTTCTACTACATAAATGACCAAGTTTAAATACAGATTAATCTTTCCAGCGCTGAAGTACCCCTTTAAATAGTACCATTTAAATAGGCTACTTTTAAACACATATAACTCTAATGTCAGTTTTATGTATTTTCTGAGAGGGGTGGGATTTTTGTTGGGAAAATCGGGGGAGAGAGATGCACTAGAATGGATAAACACATGCAGCATCTTCATTGTTAAGAAAGTGAAACTGAATAAATGAATAAATTGACGCTACGAAGAGCATTTACTACTTTTAAAAAATGTGGGTCAGGAAGCGGTCGGGTACAATATTTTCTTTTCTTTTTTTTGTCGTCCAAGTTGCGGACAGTTTAGTTGAAAACGTCGGTCGGGTGCGGGCATCACTGATACCTTTTAGTTGTAATTCTGTGTCCTATTTTCTACCTGGTTGAAGTTTCAAATTACTTTTTTTTAGCCTCCTATGTACAGTATTTTCTGCATGTCTATTACTTTTTTCTTCCTCATTCAGGAGCATACTATTTTCAGAGAGAGAGAGAGAGAGAGAGAGAGAGAGAGAGCAGAGGTAGCGAATGATTGAAATGCCATCCACCCTTCAGACTGCTTTGTTTTTGCCCTTGAGAGCAAATTGAAAAAGTAGTAGACCAACACACATGGCAACAGAGACAGTGAGAGAGAAGCCTTTGGAAGAGTGGGTGGACCGGTATTGAAGAGATGCCTGGGGGATGAGATCTCTCTGCTTCTGTCATCTTACCCCTCAGAGAATCTCCAGACCTGCTGCCTGCCGTCCCTCTCAACATGCCTGTCTTTCGCTCTCTCGCACCCTGTTTGTCCTCTGGATAACTGATGTCTTAAAAAATTCACGTTTTGATGCCGAGCCTGCACAGTGGTGAGGAAACGGTGCAGTCAAATTCCTCTTTTGCTTTAGAGAGAGAGAAAAAACCGAAGGAGGTTGACAGAGGCAAAGGGAGAGGTCAGCCTGTGGGCTTGCCTCTGGCCTGCTCTTCCCTGCTGGGTTTGCCATGGTGTCGGGTCCAAAGCTCCCAATTAAGCGAGGAACGCGTGTTTGCTCATGGGTGTGCGGTTGGCACAGCGAGCCACCGGTTACGACTGTGCTCCACTGAGGGAGCGAAAGGACAGGAAGTGGGGCCTGCATGCTCAGTGACCAGACACACACTCATAATGGCACATAGTGTTTATACTCACACGCACACACCTAAAATGTCACTCTGGTTCACACGCAAATCCGGGCACATACTCTACAACTATCTATGTGCTTTGAGGACACTTGCTTTCCAAATTCACTGGTGTATTTCAACTACTAGTCTTTAAATTGGCAGCCATGACAGTTGTACAGCCAAATACAAGGACACAAACTTTCCTTCTGTGTGCGGCAGCTGGTTGAGCCAGCGAAGGCTCAGTAAAGCATCTGTTCTCGACGCAAAAGTAAGCGGGGTGTCAGTTAATCCTGTGAGGGGACAGTCTATCTGCTTGGCTGGCTGACTTTGGCAAAGCCCCCCCAAAGCCAGCAAAGGTGCACAGAGTTCTTGGCTGTGAAATGCACAGATTAGTGGACCACGCTCCAAACTGACCAAGACAATCTACACAGGAAGTCTCACCACCTGCCAAACCATCCCAGACAACCAAACTTAGAAATAAGTTTGCCCAACTTAAATATGACTTCAATTGTTTGCAGTCGTAGAACATGTTGAGGCCCTTCGGTGGGTGTGTATTGAACAGAGTATTGGTTGTAGTGGGGTCCATTTAGACCTATCTATCATTCGGGTTAAGGTGGATAAAAATTACTGTATTTAACACAGATTTGTGTGTGCTTTTTATGTCTCAACGCCTAGTTTTCTTACTCAAGTGTGCATTTTTTTTGTCTGTGAGGCCTCGTTTTTTGTACTGTAATTGTACTCAAATACAGTAACTCTGTGCATGCATTTACAGTATAGAGAGTGGGCGAAAGAGAGAGATGCACTGGAAAAAAATGTTTTAACTTATTTACTTATATTAGTTTTGTCTTAATTTAATTTGATTGTGTTCATTCCACTTAAATATAAGTGAAATTGAAGTCAAACTTAATCAATTTGTGTTGTTACATGAACGATTTGTGTTGCATTAACTGAAACTGGGTGAGGCTTGTTAGTTCCCAGCATGCTTTGCATATGGCTAAATCAAGAGAGTGTAAATGTTATTTGTGAAAGTCTTATTTTATGTATTTTTGAGCAAGATGAGAAAGGGGGAGACTTGATTGTGTTTTATAGTGTTTAATATTCAATTATGTTGGAGTTATTATAATAATTTAAATTTCAGTGGGCTACCATTGTGGAGAAGAGTGGTGTATTTGCTTATGCTGTGGATTGATGCAGGTAATTTCAGAACTGTTTTGCAGATTTTGATGCTTAGCATTTAAGATGCTAATGTGTGTTTTTGCTAGATAAGTTTGTCAGCTAGCTAGTGCAGTTGTGTAAATATATGAAACTGAAGTGGATGAATTAATATATGATTTTGAATGCTTGAATCATGTCAGAATATACAATTTAATTGTGAAACTTAATTGAGTCACTTGTAACTTGAAGGTACATGAACAAATGATGTTTTTTTTAACTTAATGGATTCATGTGGGAACAATGTACACAATTCAATCTTTTTTTCTTCTTTTTTTTCCAGTGTGAACTACCATTCAAAGGTTTGGGGCCATTAGGGTTTATTTATAATGGTATCACCATTTATAATGTTACAAAAGATTTCTATTTCAAATAAATGCAGTTTTTGATTTACTATTCATCGTCCTGAAAAAGTAGCATGGTTTCCACAAAAAAATAATTTAAGAATATTATATAAGATCATAAGAAGTGTTTCTTGAGCACCAAATGAGCATATTAGAATCATTGTGACACTAAGGACTAGATAATGGTTTCAAAAAATTCAGCTTTGCCATCACAGGAATAAACTACATTTTTAAATATACATATATCAAAATAGAAAACAGTTCATTTAAAATGTAATAATATTTGACAATATTACTGTTGTTCTTGTGTGTGTATTAAAAACATACCGACCCCAAACTTTGTATTATAGATTTTATACATTATATATTATGAAAAAATAATATATAATTTCTATAAATAACTGAGTGACAATTGGATTGCTGTCTGTGGCAATCAGTATGTCGATAGAGCTCAACTTCTTTCAAAGCTGGAACGTTGTTTATGCAGCTCAGTCTTTTAATGTAGCTCAACTGGAGTAGGCCTATGTGATTTGTGATATGTTGGCAGTAGTTACCTTGCTTCAGATGTATGTTTTGTGCACTTCCCATCTGCTTCTCCATCTCCTGAAAACAAGGACAAACAGCAGAAGGAAGAAAGAGAAGAAAACCTTCATACGATTTCTATTTTTAGCCTCACGCATGCCCAGGTTGAAATTAGTTCTGAGAGGTGTCACTTGGTAAATATCGGACTACAGAGAAAAATGGCAGTGAAATAAAGGTATGAAAAAAAGACTCCTGAATAAAGCAGATGGGTTGTTGAGCAATGCAGAAAAGCATCTCATCTCACAATTCACTGCCGTCTCCCAGATCCACCTCCCTGAATTAGGGGGAGGAAAAGGTTCTGCTTAATTGCCTTTTTTATTTAGGGATCGAAAAGTTCACTGCACAGGTTTCAGGCTTTTTTCCAGTCTCACTTATTCATCAAGCCCTCTGCTTCTCCACTGTACTCCGCAGTGTGCGTGTGTGCATGTATGCGAATAATATTGTAATTGAAGTAGTGTTCAGTGCTCCGACATGCTCTTTAATTGGTCAGAGTTCAGTGATTTGTTATATGCTTGCAAACTTAATTAGCAAGGGTTAAATTCAACATGACAGTGTCTTTGCATACTTTTTAGCGTTGTGTTCCTCGGATCTACTCACGTTAACTGTAATTTCTCTCTTTCTTTCTCTACCCACAGCACGCAGCAGCAGGCATTCCTGCTTGAGAACGTGCCGTGTAATAACGCAAACTGTCGGGAGGTGGGCCGCATGTTCCTTGTGCACTGGGAACAGTCAGACCTCAGTGCCATCCCAAGGGCTGTTGTGGCCACTTTTTTTGACATCTATGAGGACGTAAGTGTTGGCCTTTTCCCCTTGCTTGTGGCGTTTTAATTAAAACCCTGCTGCCGCTTTAATCTCTCTCCCTTTCTCTGTCCCCGATCACTCTTTCTTCATCTCGTTGATGTCTCTGTGACCCGCATTATACCGAGCTTTAGTCATTATCTGATTTACTCTGACTGTAATGTTGCCCCAGTGGTGTGGCACAGGCTCTCCCCTCCTTTGACATTGAGAGTAGAGAACTACACACTCTACATTTCCAACAAACCCCAGTCTCTGATGTTTAACACCCTGTCATCCAATAGCGTAGCAGTCTCTGTAGTGAGTCGAATGTGACTAAGCGGCAGTGTCGTTATTGTAAGCTAAAACTATTAAAAATTGTTTTCATTAATTTAAATAAAACGAAATATGAATATAAGTAGAAAAATTTATAATAAATTTTTTAATGAAAATTAGATATGTGATGTAAAATAAGTATTAAAACAAACAAGAAAAACAAATAAATGAATGCTAATTAGAGTTACTAAAGAAAATGACAAAAATACTACAATATTTCTAAACTGTAAATAGACTGTGAAAAGCCTTGCTTCTATTTTTCATTCAATGCACTGTTTCTGTTGATCAGAATTAATAGTGAGCTTATGGTTTGGGGTCTTCACCTTTTTATTTTCTGCTCTTAGTAGTCCAAGCGCTTCCCTGAGGGCAGTTTATGTCTCCTCCCTTGATCTGTGTGTTTCACTGATGCTCAAGGCTTGTTATAGATTATTGATTGTAAGAATCCTTTGAGCAGAATCATTGAATTGGACTTCATTCTACACAAGACACACACATAAATGTGTCTGGCTTTTGGCTACCTCACCTAATTCCTAGTACCTATCTCACAGAAATGTCCAGGTCACATTTCACCCCAAATCAAAAGAATCAAAGATTATTTTGCATATTTTTTATTATTGTTTTATCGACTATTAGGATATTTTGCCTTTCTCATGTTTTTGCGTGTTTGTCTGTTTTTCTTTGTGTGGTTCTTTGCGGTCACCTAAAGAAGTTAAACATCTCCAGAGGAGCCTCTGCATCTTTTGTGTGCACGTGCATGTGATTCACCCCTTCCCTCCCTCAACCCTTCTCTTCATCTGCATTGCAACCTTCTACCCATCATAATCGTGATATAGTCAATTACCTCGAATTCCCTCATGCTTGCATAACTAATGGAGCTAAAGGCTCATTAAACAAACAGCACACGCATGTCTCATTCTGTTAGCATTCAAGCTAGTCATCATTAGCACAGTATTACGATGCTATCTGTATAGGAGCCCCTGTGCAACCATGTTCCTAAGAGTGAGAGCGATAGACTGCAGAGAGGGGCTGATAAGAAGTGTAATAGCTTCCTTCCATTAAGGATATGAGTGTTCATCAGACAGGAGAGATTCAATAGTCTCGATACATTGTTTCTGATTTCTCTTTTGCAGGGTATATTAGATATGATTGTGCTCAGCAAGGGGGAAAAGGAAGACCTCGTCATCCACGCTTTGAAGAACAACTATGAGGCCGACGCGTATTTCGTGAAAGTGATCGGTGAGTATGAGATGTGCCGTTTGCCCGGCCTGGCCACCGTAGCAGCGGTACAGCTTCCGGGTACTGACATTTGGAGAGCTGACATTTCCAGATCCAAATGTGTCTGCTAGAAAGCAGCCATGATGCCATTTAATCCTGCCTTCTGCGATTTAATTAAACAAAAAGAAGAGATCTCCTCTAGCTCAAGCACACAGATTAGCTTCCTCAGTGTAACAGCATGTGAGGATCATTCTATCAGTGTCAGATTAAAACAGGGATGAGACTGACCCAGAGTCTCTAAATTCCCCTCCTCTTGCTTATTAGCGCGCTCTGTTTCTCTCTTTCCTATAGATGTGCTTTTTAATGAGACTGCTGTAAGCTAAAATATCTGGCTCTGAAGAGTGGGGCACTCTGGGTAGTTTACTGCAGTGACAAAGTGCTCCCAAGATGCCTGTGCCCCTTTCAAATCCAATAGCCACTTGTGTGTGTGAGTGAGAAATGGAATTTGTTTATATACAGTATAAATGTTTAACGTTTTATACAAATAGACTCTCCTCCATAATAAAGCTGCTTTTATGAGTCTGTAGTTTTCCTTGTGAATAATAGCAGACTCACGACTTCCTGCTCCTGCACTCCTCTATCTTCAGCCTGTCTAATCTACTTTACTCCATTCCACAAATACATGCTTTGTGTCTTTTTGGCAGTCTGTTGCTGTAAAATGGAAGCTACACTATCATTCAAAAGTTTGGGGTTGAGAAGATTTTTGTTTTTATGTTTTTAAAAGAAGTCTCTTATGTGCACCAAGGGTGCATTTATTTGATCAACAATGCAGTGAAAACCGTAATTTTGGGGAACAATTTAAAATGTAATTTATTACTGTGATGGCGAAGCTGAATTTTCAGCATCATTACTTCAGTCGTCAGTGTTACATGGTCTTTCAGAAATTATTATATTATGCCACTCAAGAAACATGTCTTATTATTGTCAATATTGAAAACAGTTTAATATTTTTTTGTGGAAACAGCATTTATTTCAAATAAATAGTTTGTAACAATGTAATGTGAAAGTCTTTAATGTCACTTTTGATCAATTTAATATTTTGCACAAAGTAATAAAGGATTACTTTCTCACAAAAAGTTCTTACTGACCAAATATTGGTGTAAATATGAGTGAGATAATTGTTATGTTAATTTTATTAGTAACATTTCACATTCATTCAAGTTTTCTAATTAAAAAAAAAAATTCTCAGTAGCCCTTAAAGAATTAGAAAATTACTTCTCTACTATTCAAACAAGTACGGAAAAGCTATTAAGACTGTTCATCTGTACTGTCTTTAAAATCTTTGAACATTGCTGTGAATGTTTCTTTTTTTTAATTATTATTATTTTAAATGTTCTTTATGTGTTCCTTTTCTTTTATGCATGTATGTTGTTTGCTTCCCTGGCTCAAAAGTGTATGTTGTTTTGTTTTTCAAACATAATTTAAAAAAATAAATTGAGATACTGTCAGAAAAACAATATTTGCTCTAGTACCTCCTGAGTACTCAGTAGGTGACAATTTTGTTTTAACATCTCCAAACTTTTGGCAATTTGGATGGTAATTTGCAGTCTGATTGAGACTGTAAATTATGTCCCATCACTGCTATATATACAGTAGGGCAAAAAAGTATTTAATCAGCCACCAATTGTGCAAGTTCTCCCACCTAAAAAGATGAGAGAGCCCTGTAATTTTCATCATAGGTACACTTTAACCATGAGAGACAGAATGAGAAAAAAATCTAGAAAATCACATTGTCTGATTTTTTAAAAGAATTTATTTGCAAATTATGGTGGAAAATAAGTATTTGGTCACCTACAAAAAAAGCAAGATTTCCTGACCAAAGTGCTGTCAAAGGACAAAGAAACTAAATTGTAGAGCTGCACCAGTAGACCTCTAAGACATACAATACCACTGATAATCTCCCTCGATCTGGGGCTCCACGCAAGAGCTCTTTACATCCTCAGCACATCTGAGACAGTCCACAGATGCTTAAATACATTAGGCAACCATGTTCAAGCAGTAGAACTATTGCTGTATTTAACAGCACTATGTTTGAGTTTGAATTTCACATGAATCACAGATGCATTTTACTTCAGATGACTCTTCAAACTGAAAGGTGTGCTTGTAACTGCCATTCTGCATCCCAAAATCTAGAAGTTCTCTTTTGTATCAATATTGGGGTGTTGCTAGAGCCTTTTTATTGAGGTATGAAACCCAGTGAAATACAACTGTGTCCCAGTAAAATATTACAAGAAAATATGCCTTATATTTGATTCACTATAACTATAACAGGCTTGTAATTGTCTATGATTGAAAATGTCTAAAATTGTTCACGATTCAGTTTGATTAAATCAGACGGTTTACTCACGCATTTAATTATTTGCAGCAGCGTAACTGGATAAGTCAGGAAACAAAAAGAGGGCTGTAGGTGGATATTTATCTACACTCTATTGTAATACTTTCAAATATCTGTCAGTTTGTCACTGATGAAGCAGTTCTTGCATGTGCAGTTTGTGAACGCTTCTGTACTGCAGGTGCATATCCATCACTGTATCAAAAAGAGTATCGAAATATAGGGACAATTTTTGGGGTACCTAGTTACTGACAAAAGACTAGAAAGTTCCTGAGACCCACATCACCTAGCACCGTCCATTTAGGCAAGGCAGGTGGCGTACACCTCTGTGTTATATCAACTTGCCTCGTTGTTGTCCTCTAGAGGGATTGTGGGTATGTAAGCTGTGTCCTAATGCAATTAACTTTCCCTCTCTCAGTACCCCGAGGTTTACACAATGCCGGGAAAACCCTCAGTTATTTCGTCCTCAGAGGAGTAAATAAAAATGTAGCTATGTTCAATACTGCCAAGTCCTCAAGGCCATGCGTGTTTTCACATAAATCTGAAGCAGAACATGAAATTAATCCGAACCATGTGATATGTTGATTCCTTACACTCTTTTTTTACGCTCGCTCTACATTTACATCCCAGTATCTGAAGGCTTTTTATCTTTTGCCATGTGTAAAACACCCACTTGCCCCTTTATTTTCCTCACTGTCATAAATGCTCATACACATATATTTATAACTCTACTCTGAGCTGCAACTCAATAAACACAAAAAGAAGATCAAAATGAGCAGTGAATGGGTAGCAGGAGAGTACCAGAGGAGGGGAGAGTCCAGGTGCCATAATTTTCTGTGATTGCATGCTCTAAATGCACACAGACGGTGGTTGGAGTGTGTGTTTGTGGTGTGTGTGAATGAGTAAGTGTGTGTTGGCTATAGGCAGAGAGGGAGAACTATGGCAGCTGATTGCATTCCTGTTCATTTATTAGAATGCAGATGAGCTGGGATGAGGAACATCTGCACGCTTTGTTCAGTCCAGTGCACGCTCCTTCCTCGCCTCTGCAATCTGTCATTCTGTAAACCAAGCCCCCGTCCCACACATTATGTACATGGGAACTCATAGAGAGAGGCATTTTTCTGTCACTCAGTCAGATTGAATTTTATGAATGATTTGCCATTTGTTCTGTCCAGTCCTGTCAGCTCTGTTTTTTTGACTATTGTTTTGTTTAATTAGCCCGATATAGTAGAGAGACACTGAATTATCGGAAAGGGAAAGGTGTAACACTTCAGACTCTGTATCTAGATCTTACTAGGCCTGTCGCAATAATCAATACATCGATATATCGCACAATATATGTACGTGACCTCAACAATGTTTTGTGATGCAATATATCACCCATTTTGTTTACATGATAATGAATGTCGCCAACATTTTGCGTGATTGTGTGGTCTTCTTGTATGGTTCTCGGGCAGTTCCTAGAGCAATACACAGAGCGGTTATCGACAGATGGGGAAAAAAGACACCATTTGAGGCGTTGTAGTGTTTTCCTGACAGCTACTGACAGTTTGGAAGAATAAGCCCAAATGGACTCGATTTCAAACCCACAAACCCCTGTACCGGTGCACATATAAACGCCAACGCAGAATGACGAGTGTTAAAGCCGTTTCACAAGGGAAAATGTTTGTTTACTATTTATTAAATGTATATTCTTT
Source organism: Pseudorasbora parva (assembly GCF_024679245.1). Classification (NCBI taxonomy): domain Eukaryota; kingdom Metazoa; phylum Chordata; class Actinopteri; order Cypriniformes; family Gobionidae; genus Pseudorasbora; species Pseudorasbora parva. Next base: position 33,491,755 of record NC_090172.1, read on the forward strand.
TTATTTTGTACTTGTTGTATTTTAATATGTTGTCAAACTGTATGGCTGCTACCCTGGCCAGGTCTCTCTTGTAAAATAGATTTTAATCTCAGTGAGTCTTCCTGGTAAAATAAAAGTAAGTAAATAAATAAAAATCTAATATATTTTTTACCCTTAATTTCCATGATCCAAATAATTAGTCTTAAAATGACAATAATATAGTTTATCGCAATTATTTCTGGGACGATATATCGCGAAACAAAAAGTAGTTATCGTGACAGGCCTAGATCTAACTGTATCTTTCTATTTAATGTTATACAGGTCTATGTGTGTATTCAGCCATCTCATACCATTAGTTAATTCCCTAACTCATAACTAATGGTAATGGTTCCCTAACTCAAATCAATCAACAACAAAAAATATAATCTGTTCGAGCAAACAGAGCCACATCATTTGCCCTTTTAGTGATATGGTGGTTTACTTCTAGATGTCTTTGCATATTATATCAGGATAGTTGTGCAGCTTTAAGTGTGCAGTGATAGGTTGGATTTTTTGTTTGTTTTTTCTCTTCATTGAGGTGGAATGATTAGGTGATGAGGGACTGTGACGTTTGTTACTGTAATCACTGCGCGACGTCAGCCGAGACTGAGAGCCAATCACAAAGCTGCCTTCACTGCTGCTGGGTTAGGGTAAGGTAATGGGCATAATCTCATGACTCCGGGCTGTGATCTCACAACTTTGAAACCACCTGATCACCACTTTCATGGACTAGATTAAGAGTGACAGGTTTGGTTCCAGCTTTATGAAGTAGTGCACCAGCACCTCTGATGGTGTAATGATGTGTGAGCGTCTGTGTGGGCCAGCTGTTATGAATGACATGAGACACAGTCACTTAGAGTGTCGGTGGCATCTGGTTTACCAGTGCAGAACAGAACAGCAGGCCTCATGTCCAATTTCACAGCCATCACATCACAGCTATTCCATTGTTACCGCAAACTCCCGGCAGATTCACTCCGCAGAATCTCCCGAATGTCCTGGGAACAACAAACTGCAAGACAATTTGGAGCCGTTCCTTTTGTCACTACAAGCAAAAATCCAGTTGAAGCTGTTCAAACAGAATCAATTTAGACGTCCTGGGATTGGACTTTCAGTCTTGGAAATTGTTTGTGTAACCTTATAAATTTATCAAGATGTCATCATCACAAGTTTTTTATTGAACTGTTTTTTTTTAGTGTCCACTTTGCCGCTTTGTATTTCCCCTCAGTTTATCATAAAGGCCTGTTGCTGTGTGATTATTTTTATTTCTTTGTATTGGCAAGGTTTCCAGGATCTCTAAACAGAGCCTGCAGGAGGAATAGAGACAAATGTTGAGTCTTATCTTTATATGAAGGCTCAGACTAAGCCCTGGCATTAAACAAGTGCGTTATACATGCAATGAGCTCACAAATGCCATTTCCCTGGGATTAAGCACGTCATAAATGTTTAGGTGTATTCAGTGCTAAACCTTCTGTCTTTTAATGGATTTATGCTGTACTCTTAGGTGGGTACTGCACAGCCTCACATGCTCACAGACGTACACGGTGAGAGAACGCGTCATAACCGTGCATATCATGCTTCAGCTTACTGCACAAGGCCTGCTGGTAACTTGTCATTGATAGAGACATTTCCACTATGTGTGCATGTTTCCTTATCTGTTAGCATGCATGTGCAGGCATGTCAGTTTGTATGTTCAAACTAGAGTTTAATATTAGTCATGCATTCACAAACACTAGATTTAAAACGTATCTGACAGCTTCAGGCCACCAGGATGTCTGCTACAAGAAAGTCAATGATACCTGAAGAAATCTATCTGATAGCATTCACGTTCTTCTCGATGGCAGCCGCTTAGTTTCTGCAGGGCCACCTGAAGGTACACTATGTTCAAAAGTTTGGGGTCAGTAAGATTTTTATTTGGATGTTATTTGCTGTGATTGGCACATTTTTGCAGCATAGCCATGCCCTCTTCCACAGCAGGGTCGTGTACAGACATTCTGAGGGGCAGTGGCACAAACTAAAAAATAGGGCAGACCGATGATGGAGATGAGAGATGGCTTGGGCGAATCTGTGGCGGGGGTTGGTTTGTTGTGAAGAGAGGCTGAGAGGGGAACGTCAGACTGGCAGTAGCTCTAGCCACCGGACCACCCCCATGTGCACGTGTTTTGATACTCAAGATGCTTAGGAGGACAAACTTGGTTCTGCCATAGATTTCAGCCCCAAAAAATATGTGTAGCTCTTGTGATTCAAGATCACACCTTATGGATTTGCATATGAACGTTAGGGTTCCATACATAGGAAAATCGCGGTGTCACGAAGGGGGCCTTTCAGATGACGGCCTTGGTCACTTCATGTTTTTCTTCTGAACGGATAGCAATCAGATCCTGAAAAGATCAGGTGTTTTAAGAGTAAAATTTGAATTCACTCAGATCACTTCAGGAGGGCAAGTGTAAATGTATCTGGTTGTTTAAAGGGTTAGTTCACCCAAAAATGAAATTGATGTCATTAATGACTCACCTTAATGTCGTTCCACACCCGCAAGACCTCCGTTCATCATCGGAACACAGTTTAAGATATTTTAGATTTTAGTCCCAGAGCATAATGCAGTCAATGCCCACTTCACTGTCCATGTCCAGAAAGCTAATAAAAACATCATTAAAGTAGTCCATATGTGACATCAGTTGGTTGATTAGAGTCTCTTGAAGCATCGAAATTACATTTTGGTCCAAAAATGTCAAAAACTATGATTTTATTCAGCATTGTCTTCTCCTCCATGTGCCTCCAAAAAGAATCAAACGGTTATTGAATCAGTGAATCGATCAATGATTCGGGTCGCCAATGTCACGTGATTTCAGCAGTTTGGCGCGAACCAAACTGATATTTTTTGATAACTGATAACTTTGATATTTTTGGACCAAACTAGATGTCCGATCTACATATATATATATATATATATCCATATATATCCATATATATAGTCCAATCTACATATATATAGTCCAATCTATATATTTATATATATATATATATGAAGAGATACTCAGCAACTCATCTGCGGTGGGTCATATCCTTTCAGTTGTTCCAGGGTGAAAACATTGTTCTTTTTATATACAGTTGAAAGGTAAATAACATACAGTATTTTGTCTTCTAATGTTTTTTTTTTTAAATGTTTTTTTCAAAGTAGTGTTTCTGAAATAAACCTCCAGTTTTCCAGTACCCAAATTCCTTCATTACCTAAATGTTAAAGGATTAGTTCACCCAAAAAATAAAAATTCAGTCATTAATTACTTACCCTCATGTCATTCGACACCCGTAAGACCTTCGTCTTTCGAAACACAAGTGAAGATATTTTTATTGAAATCCGATGGCTCAGAAAGGCCTCCATTGACACCAATGTCATTTCCTCTCTCAAGACCCATAAAAGGCACTATCATCTCACTACAGTGGTTCTACAATAATTTTATGAAGCCAGGAGAATAGTTTTTTTTTTTTCTTCAAAAATAAATAAATAACGACATATAGTGATGGACGATTTCAGAGCTTTATGAATCAGTGTATCGATTCATGATTCGGATCGTGTCAATCCACCAAACTGCTGAAATCACGTGACTTTTGCGATCTGAACCGCTGATTCATAACTGTTCAAAACTTCATGAAGCAGTGTTTTGAAATCGACCATCGCTACATATACAATAAGTAATTATTTAGTTGTTGTTTGTTTTGTTTTTTGCACACAAAAACTATTCTCGTCGCTTCATTAAATTATTGTAGAACCACTGTTCTGAGATGGGCTTTGTAACGACGTCTTTAGTGCCTTTTATGGGTGAACTAACCCTTTTAATGGTATAATTTTATCCATCACAGTATTACAGTGGTATATCAGTCATACACTGTAAAAAATTATATGTTCAATAAGTTATGACAACAAATGTTTTTACATTGTTTTAACTCATCAAAATAAGTTAAGAAATGTTGAACTTGTTTTTATTAGTTATACAAGATGTAACTCATTTTTTAAAGTCAGTTTAACATAATTTAGGTTGAAATAACTTACATCCAAGTCGATTATACTGCAAAAATTCAAAATTTGCCTTTTTTTTTACAGTGTACTGTCCTGTAAGTTCACTCATTCATACAGGTCTAGAACAAAGGCGCTTTATCTCTTTGTTCTTGTCTTTCAAGAAGGCATGAATTAATATGTTTTAGTCTTTGTCACACCTCTCTTTCACCCCTCAGTACATTCACTTTGAAAAACAAAGCCACATATTTGATTTCACAATCCTAATAACCATAATAATCCAGAACATTTGCCTTTCTCACCAAATATGAAAATGTGGAAATTTCCAAAGGACAAGTTGTGATTGAAACATTTTCACTGTTTGTTTTTCCAACAATGACTTTCAAGGCCACTTTTTTTTTGCACTTTCAATTTTCCTTTATATAATTTATGCTGTTCTTCCTCGATCATGAACTTTCTAATTCACCGTATTTAAATAGTGCTGCCTGTCACTGCCAGTTAAAAAATCTAATGCTGCGTTTAGATAAAGACAGATGCACAAGTACACAGATGGTTCTTTGTGTGCCACTAATGAGCAATTAATGATTTTTTACTTTCCCTTTCATATGCGCTGTTCTCTAATGCACAGTCAATTTTGGCCTCAAGAGAAGCAAAAAGTCTGGCTCTTATTTCACACCATTAGTGGGAATTTAGTGCACATTTTGCCCAATTCAATTTCTCTAGGCATAATTCCTGGCTGAAGATGATTACGGGAGCAGAGTTGCTATTAAATTGTGTGAGATGAGCGGAGGTGAATGTAACGCTGCCCATGTTTAGCAGTGTTGTGAAGTGGATTTGATATGGACACTGCAATCAAACTGTCTTATCTGAGGGCCAGATATGTTGGACAAACTTTTGATTCTCTTTCTCTGTCTTTATCTCTTTCTCACTGCAGTGCTCAGTGGCCTTTGCTCCAATGACTGTCCAGAAAAAGTTAAGGTGAGTTCTAATCTTTTTCTTCTCTCGAGTGGTGGTTAGTATCACCAAGCCAACATGCAATCAATTTCTGCATATTCCAGAAGAAATCAAACTCAATCACAATGTTCTCCACATACCCTGTCTGTTGCATGTATTTTGCATATTAAACATGTTTTCATTATTTCTATTTGTTACATTTTCTTAGTTAAATATTTTTTCAACAACCTATGACACTGTAAGACTTTAATTTTCTTCCAAAGCAAAACAAAAATTTTAATAAAAGTTAGCAAAATCTTAAGCATATATGGTAGTTAGTTGTTGACTGATATGTAAAGTGGCTGATGTTATATACACTACCGACTCAGTCTGGGTTGTTTTTTCAGGTTGATTTTTGTTGTTTGTTACAAAAAAAATTATATTCCAAATAAATAATATTATTTTAAACCTTCTATTAATCAAAGAATCCTGAAGAATATATGTAGCCTATCATGTTTCCACCAAAAATGTAAGCAGCACAACTGTCACAAACGGGTTGCAGTAATGATCGCACAGTCTTTGTGTGAACCTACTCTGATCTCACAGTTCAGTTACGATTAATCATGCCATCAAATCGGTTCAATACGATATCACGCTGCATTGACGATTCACTGCATCCTCATGTATGCCATTTCGTCAGTCAGTTAAATGAACATTTATCAGTCAGGAGCATTTAGAAGAAATACACAAAAGTAAATACTAAAAGCCACTTCAGGAGGTGGTCTGGGTCTCTTTACAGTCAAAACTAAAGTCTAAATACAACTGGTTGTTGAAACCACACATGTAAATTTGACTCATCCCAACAATGCTAAAAATAAAAAAAAACGTGTGAGAGTGTGTTATAGGCTGTATGTCATGTTATAGCCAGATATGACAGCGCTACTGCAGCACGCATCGCCACAAACTACCGCAAGTAAACCCGTAGGTGGTCACCACACAATCATATTCATTAAAAGTAAAGAAACTGAATGATCCTATCAGTGCTCTCTCCGCGCTCGCTCATATTGCGGTCTTTGGTTGTGAAATCAGTTGTTTTGACGTGACGTGAACTCTTTTAAAACTGCATATAGTGCAGGAATCAAAGATCAGATTTATATCCGTTTTTTTTTTTTTTTTGGAGACACATTTATGTGCCCAACTGTAAATCGTTTTGATAAATCATAGCTTTGATTTACACACAGCACGTGTGTTCTCCAGGTCGTGCTTGCCAGGCTGTTCATAAAAGCCGAAATGTGCCCAGATGTCACCTTTTCAAAGTAGTTGGGGCATTTTTAATCGCTCGCATCTGGCCTCTCTGCGATTGTATGCTACCGCGACAAAGCACAAACATGACAAAAAACATCAGAAGAGCGTCAGTAACATTATAAGCGGTTATGGACTATTACTGAACCGATACCGAATCGTCCTCGCCTGCATCCGGATGCATCGAAGAAACGATTAATTTCGACACCCCTATCGCACAGTGATGCAGAATTTAACTGACTCCGGAGAACATGGGGAGAAATACATAAATAAATATTGATGACACTAGCCAGGTTTCAATCCAAAGATTTATTTTGGGCGTAAAATACGTTTAGCGCATCAAAATGTCTTCCGATATAGCTGATTTTTCTTGCAAATGTCAACACAATATTTTTCTGTTTAATTTTAGCATATAAATTCTATGTTGATACTTCAAATGGTGCGAAAAACTAGTTTGGAAAGGGGGGGGGGGGGGGGATTGCAGCGTCCGTGTCTGTGGCGTTGCTCCTGTTAAAGCACAGTTTCTCAGTGGTTCAAAGGTGCATTACATCTATTATATTAATATTATAAAATTGTATATAAAATAATTTTATTACTATATACAATTTAGTCTTCGGCATTGTTACGATTAAATTGTTTTTATTTTTATGAATCAATATATAAAATATGCTTTACCAATTTACTGATATTGCAAGTGTTCATAACTCAAATAAAAGGATCACTTAAGGCAAACAGGAAAACTTTTATGATAATAAAAAATAAATATAATTTGTCTTATATGATAATTGAAAAATGACAAATAATCAAATTTAACTTTATATCAGTTGACCACTGCATGTAGGTATTTCTTGATTTTGATTGTCTATAAGTTCTGTCATGTTATCTTTGCTCCTCCAACGTTGTTGACTAGCTGTTGAGGTCGGGGACAAGTGTGTCACAAAGCTGTCCTCATTCTGACGAGAAGACAGGCTTTTAAGTTCACACTCTTGTTTTCTCTCTCTCTCTCTCTCTCTCTCTCTCTCTCTCTCTCTCTCTCTCTCTCTCTCTCTCTCTCTCCTCTGTTTTATACTTTCTCCATTTGTCTGTGAAAGCTTCTATAGCCTACTTTGTTACTTTTTTTATATTCACAAATTCATCTTTGTTTTTTCTGGCCTTCTCTCTTCTATCAGTCCATCCTTCACCTTTTCTTTCCTGCCATCTGTTGTTTTTCTACTCTCTTTTTCACTTTTCTTTATTATCTATAGATTTAATGCTAAAAGATCTGCTTTAGCTGTGCCTGAAATCCCTTACTCAATAGCTTAATCAGTATATATGCCACATAATGCAGATAGTGGAAAGGAGTGAATGGAAGTAAGCGTTGGCATGTTTATCAGTTGTATGCTATACAACAGATTGCACTATGGGTATAAAAGAGTGAACATGTAGACAAATCAATTACTCTTAATTCAAACAGCAGAATGACTGACACCACATATAGTACACAATTTATAGAATAAGGAGCGATTTTAGACAGCAATAGAGTTTATTAGACAGGAAAAGATGTTACAGAGGTGTGTGTGTGTGTTTTGGAGCAGCACTGTACACTTGGCAGGGTCCCAAAGTAATTCATTACTCTGTTAATACATGAGCAAAACACACATATACACACACAGAGACCTCTGTTCATTAACTCTCATCCTTCGTAATGAAGAGATAATATATTTTCTGCCCGGCCGTTCATCTGCTTCTTTAGACATGCACAAACACACACACAAATGCCATCACATGTATTCTCTAACTCGGTGATATGAGGAGTACAGACAGTTTGCCCTGAGGCCAGTGGATAGCAGAGCGCTTTATGATTAAATAAGAGCTCTTTAAGATGGGCCGCACTCCTGTCTCGCTACAACTGGACCTCTGACATGCGTGTTAACAGTCCCAAGCTGAATTAATATTTAGATGCTGAAACAGGGAGGTTAGTTGTAGAAGGGTACAGCTGAGATGAATTCATATGTTCTGGACCGTAGCTTTTGTGCATTTGTCCTATTTTTGCAGTGTTGCATGCTAAACACCCTGAATGCTTACTGCCAGCGTAAATCATATACTGTAGGTTACTGTCAGCATAAAATAAAAAATTCACTGTGTGTATTTTTGCTAAATGTTTACACTGTTTATATTTTTACTATTTTAGATCTTATTGTGAGCAATTCATTGATCTTGTGATTTTTAATCAAAATGTCATGACCGTTCCTGGTGACATACGCAGGACTCCTCTAATGAAGGCAGAAAACGCTTCCTGTTTGTTTCCTATATTTTACAAAAGCAATGTTTTGCTGTTATTGTGAGTTTACAGAAATAAAAATAGACCCTTTACAGTTTGCATTGCTCTTATTTGTGTGATTTTAAGTTAAATGCAAGTTGTCGCACTGGTACCTGTATGTCATGCAGTAAGTGCGCTCTCCACACAAACACTTGGATATGCGCCTAATAATAGCACACATTTATCTAGGTTAACGTTGGTGCGAGCAGGCTTGTAAAATTGCTACTACGTACATGTTTCAAGTGATAAGCCACATTCGAGGTCTATGAATGATAGACGAATGTTTGGATTTCCTGTCTTAAATGATCTGTCCATCACAGACTGCATAATTTTGCCACTTCCATGTTGTTGAGCTGAAAATACAGCCTTGTCCCCGTTATGATTGAATCACAGGACCAGATACAAGTAATCTTACCAAGAGATGTATTATTTTTATATGTCAGACATTGTAGAGACATTAAAAAGTTATTATTTCATGCTAGCTGCTTGTGTCTCTCCATTCCTCCGTTCCTCTACCCTTCTCCTTCTCCTTCTCCATCCTCCCTCTGTCCCTCTCCGTCTACATCATTGTTGTCCATCTCTTTGCTTCTAATCTTCCGTGGCAGTACACTCAATTTGGATGTTTTATAGAGGAACTCGCTAGAAAGAGATTTCCTTAGAGAAACATGTGCCCTATGTTTAAAATAGAGCGTATACTTCATGTTTACTTCATGTGTTGCACAGTCCAGTCCACTCTCCTTATAAAGAATAGTCAATGATACATCACAGTATAACCTGTGATAACACTATATGCCACTTGTTACAAGTCATCAAATTTAGCTCACTCATGTCTCTCCTTGGGACACACGTATAAACACAGTCTGACTTTACAAAATGCAATGTACAAATAATAATGAAAACAATATTTAAAAAAAATTATAATAAAAAATATCATTAAACAATAACATTTCCATCTTCACTGTGGATTTTTTTCTTTCTTTCTGCGAATAACCGACTAATACAATTTTGGACGCCCAAGCCTTCTCTTGAGTAAAGAGAAAAGCTTGTTCCGTTTCATTGCAGCTTTAAAGGGGCAGTGTGCAAATGCTGTACATCAGGTGGAATTGCAAAAATAATGACTTTGCCTCCCCCTGGGAAGTAGGCCATTTGAAATCTTCAATTTTTGCTCATCTGCTACCAGCTTACTATAAACTATTCACTTGATCCAAAGGATCATGCTCTTGTAGTTCATTTGGAGCCTTTGGTTCATAACCAGGTGCATTTTCTCTCTTTGTTGTGGTTCCTTGGCATATACACTACTGTTCAAAAGTTGGGGTCAGTAAGGAAGGGATAATGTATATCCAGCCATTCCTCCAGTCTTCAGTATCACATGTTCCTTTAGAAATCATTATAACATGCTGATTTGGTGCTCAATGTTGGTGTGCTGCTTAATAGTGACTGTAATGCATTTCTTTCAGGACTCTTTGAGGAAAATAATAGCATTTCTTTGAACTGCATTTCTTTGAATAATAAATTGTTTGTAACATTATAAATGTCTTTAGTGTCACCTTTTGATCAATTGTCCTTGCTGAATAAAAGTATTATTTTCTTTAAATCTATGTACATTACAGTTGCACTTGGATCTGCACCAAAACAATCAAGGATGTGTCTTTTTTTTCTCCTTCGGGTGAGAATGCATTCCAACCCAGTAGTCCAAACAACTCTAACCTATATATCAATACTTAATAACATGAAAGCGGTGCATGACAATTATTTAATCGCATTCAAAATGATACATAGACAATACACAGACAATACAATGAAAAATGTGCCTTATTTGTATGTTGCTTGCAAAATGCCTTGTGGGTTCTTTAAACAAAGTCTTTTTGAAATATTTGGCCACAGTTGCAGTCACTCACTGGGATATTTGTTATTTCCCATGCAGTTCTTGTGACGTATTCGTTTATCTCCTTTTAGCCGCATCTCGCCTCTGTGCTGTCTTAGGCATCACTTTGTTTCCTCTGATGCTTTATCTTCCCACGTTTACATTGTTTCTCTGTGTTCTCTGGCTTGCTCAGTCTCAAATTTTGTCTCTGGTCTTTTCATCAGCGAGATCATGGGTTATCCACCTGTCCTTGTATGGTTGTTATAGCCCAAGGCTCTCCAGTTGTTTGCTATGCTTCTGCCAATCTCAAGAGTTTAATGGAGGTTAGTTTTTGCTTTGTAACTGGCTTCTGAATTTGCAGACATTATGTTTGGCATTCATGTCTGGGTTAAATGTTGTCTTCCTGTGTGATTAAGCTTTGCTTCTTCAGTTCTCCAGGAAGAATATCTTGATAATAGCAGATGCCCTGGAAGCTCTGCTACAAACAACCTCCATTGCTTTAAGGGGCAGATTTAGAATTTTCTCGTTTTTGAGGATGAAATTTAAAAGTAGATTCAATTTTATATTACGAGAAAATGTGAACATGCAGTGACACTGAGAGATGCACTACCTTTCAAAAAGTTGGTGTCAGTACGTTTTTCAGACGATCCTTAAAAAATAAAAAACATTTACATGTTGCAAAGATTCACTAAATTGATCCAAAGTGGCAATAAAGAGATATTTATAATTATACAATACAATGTTTTAGTTCAAACAAATTTGATTTTAAACTTTGTAATTATCAAGGAATCCTAAAAAAAAATGATCACAGTTTCAACAAAACTATTAAAGGGGATAGTTCACCAAAAATTAAATATCTGTCATATTGCCTCTAATTGTTTTCAAAACCTGTATGAATTTCTTCTGCTGAACACAAAAGAAGATATTTTGAAGAATATGGGTAACCAAACAGTTGATGGGCCCCATTGACTTAGTACAGTGTTTATTCTAACAGTAAATACAGTCAGAATTAATGATTTACATAATTTAAAAGTAAAATTTCCCTATGGCATAATAAACTTGAATTTGTATGTTGGCAATGGATTAGGTTTCCGGGTGCAAAGAAAAGTGTGGGACTTTCTTTGGGTTTCTCTGGCCATGTACTTTGCCCTCACTGTTGTGTTCTACTGAACAGTTTTCATCTGTAATCTAGCTGCCAGGTCATCCTCTCCCTCATTTATGTCAGTTTGGCACTAGGTGACGGAGAGCTTCTGCTCCAGGATTGTCTTATTTCCTGTCAAAATTGTCCAGTGGCTGGATTCATCAGCTACAGTGGAACCTAATTTACAACTGGGGAATAATTTCACCCCTTCCCAACCATAATCATGCCTCACAAATACATCTGTTTAAAAATGTATGCCCACTTGTTCCTGGCATGCCGTTCATTTGCAGTTCCCAGGGTTATTGTCTGCACAGAGAAAAGTATCCATAATTGAGAAGCTGGCATGTTAGCAGGTCTGCCCCATCTCCCCGGCGCAGAGCCAGTGCTGGCCACGCGTTACTGCTGGCTGGTGATAGACATCTCTCATGTGTCTCAGTATTTGTAGGAGGCTGGAGCTGGGCCCATGTAACCTGTGGTGATCTGTGTGGACTCAACTGAAGACACACACACACACACACACTTACAAACAAGCAGTCAGGGTTATCCTAATTATCATTAATATCATCAGAATAGCTCCAGTGTACAGGCTTTTAACGTTTTGCAGAAAACAAGGTCATATTTACAATTCCCCAGGCAATTACAATGAGTCTTTCTTAGGAAAGTCTTATTGCTATGATCTTATATGTGTTTAAATCACTTCTCTTTAGGGTTGCTGCATAATCTCAACATCTTGGGTCTGCGTAGAGTTAAGATGTGGTAACACTTACCAATGTTCTGTGAATTTTCTTTGACAAAATCCAGTCATTTCAATAGGAAACCACGCATTTTTGCGTGAGGGCAGAATATTTCCCCGAGCAGATGTTGTAGCACGATCAAGTTGGTCACATGGATCCAACACATTGAAAGCTACTTAGTTTGAAAAGTGATATATCCTTCATACATTGCTACACTATTGACAACAGATTATAGAATTCCTCTAACATTACTGCACCTTTAGAGATGGTTATATTATAATTCCATTTGCAAATTTTGTTTGTATGTGTTTGTATTTATTGTTAATCACTTCTATCCATCCCACAGCCCTTCGGTGTGAACCAGCCTGGCCCATATGTCATGTACACATCAGTGGACTCGAACGGTTATCTAAAGAACGCATCTGGTGAGTACACGGCTCAGAAAAGATTAACACTAGATGGGAAAGGCATCACACATAGCTCTTTGCCCAGCATATCCTGCTTCAGTGAGGTAAGATAAGTCAACCTCAACACACTGCAGTCATCCATCGTGACTAGTTCAAAACCTTTTGAAGGGTCAGACTAAACTAGACTAGAATGATTTTGAATAGACCCATAAAAAAAGCATTTTCTTGTCCACACTTTATTCTTTTGTTGATTTAAAATATCCATTCTGGCATGGTACATTGTGTGACGGACGCACGGTTTTGCTTTGAAGAACTTCCCTTTTTTAAATTTTTAAGTAAAAATGTATTTTAATATACATTTACACAAAATAAATTGTTATATTCAGAGCCAAGTTTCTGTCATGTTGTAGTTCATTACCTTTGATTCATTAATTTCCATTGTCGCACAGTGTTTCTGTAGTCAACATGCCAATTTTTATTGTTTTGTCTATTGTATACAAGAATATGGAACCAAACTTTAAAGCAAACTAGAGATCCTGCCACAAAGCACAGTTGAGTTGTCTTGCTTCTTGGTTGTGTAGTATTTTATATACGAGTGTCTTGTATGTTGTTTTGGCCCTCAAGGATATCTGATTGACCAGGTTCAAGATCAGAGACAGGGCAACAAATGACCTCGTTCTGCCTTTCTTAGAGTAGATAAGATTAAATTCCTCACGGCATAGACAGAACTTGCATCATTTTGGTGTCAATGACTGTTTTCCTGAAGTCTCTTTTGAAATACATCAATGACCTTGAGCTCTCAGTGGAGGCATTACATAAACACAATGAATGTTTCTCTTATGTCGTGGTTCCGTGTGTTTGCTTCCATTGGGCCGTGTGTGTGTGTGTGTGTGTGTGTGTGTGTGTGTGTGTGTGTGTGTGTGTGTGTGTGTGTGTGTGTGTGTGTGTGTGTGTGTGTGTGTGTGTGTGTGTGTGTGTGTGTGTGTGTGTGTGTGTGTGTGTGTGTGTGTGTGTGTGTGTGTGTGTGTGTGTGTGTGTGTGTGTGTGTGTGTGCTGTTCTGAAGATCCTCAGTAGAACAGAGAGCAGAATGTGACAGGGCTATTTCAAAGATAAATGACTAAATGGCTAAAAGGACAAAAATTATCCTCAGATAACTGGAAATAATGGATTTTAGGGAACTTTGGTGCTCCGTGATTGTAGACGGAACTATCTTTTTAATAAAAAAAATGGAATTGTTCTGCTTTTAAGGGCCGGACCAGAGTTTCTGAACTTGCCTTTGAGTTGCGTCCAATGAAATCATAGCCCTTCTTCCTCTTTTATTGATTAATTCTTTACGAACCAGAAACTTCTGCTATCTCAACTCTCTCTTGTTGTCCTCTTTATCTTTGTTCTTTCCTCTCTGCTCTGAAGAGAGATTTGTAAGTGATAAAATACACCTCAATAAGCAGAAAGTGCATGTATAATGTGTATTGTCATTGTTTCGATTTGGCAATAAACTGTCTCTTGGTTAAATTGTTTATTCAGACATACTGGTCTATAATGTAAATTTCAGTAATAATGTTCTTGATTTGTCTTTTTGTACACCTGCTGAAGCAGAATACAAATGAGCAGAGATGTTTGTTTGCTTTTGCTTCTTAATAGTCTGAGTATGAAATTCAGTATTAATCTCTAGCGTCACCTGCTTTGTGCCAGGTGTTGTTTTGATGTTAAGGTTAATGTGTTTCAGAGTTTCTCTATCAAGAATTTTCCAGGATAGTCAAATCATCATCTAATGAAGTCATATCGAGAGTCTGTCTGTCTATTTTTCTAGTTTTTTGGGGGGGTTCTGTCATTCTTTCATTCTATTTATTGTTCTATCAGTCTGTATGTAAGTTTATTTGCTGTCTTGCTGTCTATCTTTCTGTCTGTCTATCTATTTAAAGCTCTTATCTATTGTTGGCTCTAGATATTCTATCATTCTGTCTATCAGTCTATCCTCCACACACAGTTTACTGTGTGAAGAGTGGAGGTGCGACAGGGAATTGATGGCACTCCCACAGAAAACACTGTGGAACAGATAAATAAAAGCAATCACTATTTCAGCACAGAAACTGTAAATAGAGCTTAGTGACACTGCGGCCCATCGTCCCTCCTTGCTCCACGGCTGAACTTCTAACTACAGTTCTGTGATCAATGTCCTGCTGTAATTGGAGAGATTGTGGCAGGGTGTCTGGGGTCAGCTGAAGGACAGTAATGGGGTGTATGTTATATGGGGAGTGGAGAACAGGCCAGGTTGTATTAGAGCCCTTATTCCCTCAGGCTCTCATTGGCCAGTAATGAAACACAGCTCAGCAAGACTTATTGCACATTTAGACTCCAGCGCAGGACATGGGGACGGCGGTATTTCTGCTGCTGTCTGCACTCGCTCTGTCTCTCGCGCTCTCTCTCTATTTGAGGACAAAGTAACTGAGGACAAAGTAAGTAACTAAAGTAGCCACAGATGCCATGAAGGCAACTCTGCTAATTTGTTCTCCTGATAACAGTTTAAAATAATTAGAAAAAAAATGGAACACTGAATCTTGATCTCCCTGCTTGCTATTAAATTGTCCGAACAGAACCCAGTCAACTCTAAACCAAACAAATTACGTTTATTTTTTCAAAGTTTTTTCTATTGGCCTAATTTAGGAGCAACCTACAGCTTCTAAGCTAACAACTCTTTCAGCAAGAAATATGCTTTAGACCAGAGATGCCCAAACTAGGGCCCGCGGGCCAAAGTTGGCCCGTGGTAACCTTTGATTTGGCCCACCGAGGTCCGAGAGAGAGAGCCTACATTTTGAAATGATAAACGCTCAAACATTATAATAAGCATGCATGTTTATTTTCCGTCAGTGAAACAACTCACTGCAGCCTGTAAAACAATTAAACAATTATCAGTAAATAATGGTAACCCAAAGAGTATAAGAAAATTAATTATTAGTTAAAAAAAGATTTGTAGATAGATTCCTAGCCTTTTCCCCCTTAAAGATGCGTCCTATGCCGGTCTGCGCTTTGAGATGAATGTGGTACATGAGCTGGATAGACACCTTTTCTAATATCTTTGTCTTCATGATGTTGCAAAGCAACACTTGTTGTAAAAGGGCTGAAGAGTGAATTTTATCTGCTGGGTGCACGTGAACTGCGCTATTCAAATAAACTTGACGCGCCTCAAGTCTAATAACAAGCACAAACATAAAATTTAATAAAATAAAATTTGTCAAAAGGTATTCGTCCTACAGTCTTTACCATAGATGTGAATGGGTATAATATACTTAATTATACGCAAACGAAAGGAAGAAGCATTAATATTTTCCTGTGAAAATGAGTGCGATGCGAGTGAAGATTTGAGAAAAGAAACCAGATGTCCATCAAATCGGGTGACCAGAACGCAAAACAGAATTAAAAAGCTGGCAGATCTTAAATTGGGCTCAGCCCACCTCTCTCATCCAGGGCTGCAATGTTACATCGAATTTATTTCCTTTTTAAACAAAGTTTTGTGCTTTTACTCCTGTGGTAATATTCACGTAAAACAGCATTCACATACCAAACACTGGGTTAATGACGAAGATAGAGCTTTAAGTAGAAAATAGTTTTTATGTAAAGAGATAAATTAAAATAAAAAGTGCACAACTCTTCTTAAGTGGAAGGAAGCTACCTTTTTTCCCCATCACGTGGAAACTTGTGCGGGTGAGTCCTTATTTGGGTTACTAAAATAATGAAATTATAGTTTTTAAGTAGAAAATAGTATTTATGTAAAGAGATATAATTTACTATACTCTGTATTTTATCTTTTTATAAAAATAAAAATAAACGACGATATCATCGTCCATTGCGATGTTTTACTGTAAACATTGTCAACTGCCAATTTAGGGGATATCGCCCAACCCTATTTGCAAACAGTCTGTTCCTTTTTTAAAAGAGTAAAATATCCCTCAACATTATGAATCTGGATCATTGTGTATTTGACATTGAACCGTATTTTACATTGAACACTTGGGGATTGTTGCCCATTTAATTGGTCATTAAAATGCAACACTTTACAAATAAAACTGCATTAGTTAATCAGATTACATTTGTTTTATATTTATTGTAAACATTATGAAATGAATAAACCCATAGCAACTTTAATGTAGGCCTAATACAGTTTGATTTATGATTTTTTTTTAAATTACTTTCGGCCCACGTCTCTCAATCAAGTTTGATTTTTGGCCCTTCATAGGAAAAAGTTTGGGCACCCTTGCTTTAGACCAATTACAAGTTGATTAAAACTGAGACTCAAACAACCTATGAAGAATTCATTAGTCTACCAATTAAAAATACATTGTGTACCATCACACAATGTAATGCAAATATTTGCAAAAATTATATAAATATATATATATATATATATATATATATATATATATATATATATATATATATATATATATATATATATATATATATATATATATATATATATATATATGTGTGTGTGTGTGTGTGTGTGTGTGCGTGTGCGTGTGTGTATAGTGGGGGGCATCCTCTCAACTCATATCTGAGGATGAGGAAGTACTTCAGAGGGTTGTGTTTTCATGCTTGTATAATTAGACTGACCCTTGCCGTCCTAAGTTAATGAGGGAGAGTTGTAAGTAAACAGAGAGTAAGAGCAGAAAAAGGTGAAGTATGGACACAGACACAAGAGATGGGAGAGAGAGCAAAGACTGACGCAGGAGGAGATGCAGATCAATATGGAGCTTGAGACTGTTCTCATTAATTAGCCAAATGAATGTGGTGTATAATGAATCCTCACTGTGAGGGACACACACACACACTCTTACATGTACTACACACACATATCCAGGCACAGATGGATTCTGCTGAATTTTTAGCATCTCCCATTGATTTTCTTTTTTCTTTTTT
Source organism: Pseudorasbora parva (assembly GCF_024679245.1). NCBI lineage: Eukaryota > Metazoa > Chordata > Actinopteri > Cypriniformes > Gobionidae > Pseudorasbora > Pseudorasbora parva. Next base: position 33,509,383 of record NC_090172.1, read on the forward strand.
TGGAGGGGTGGGGTGTCTGTAGAGTTCTGCAGAATGAATTTGAACTCGCTCAAAAGTGTTAAACAGAGCTAAGATTTATACTCTAAAAATTTGGAATGACATTGAAACCAGTGTATCGAAATCTCATTTCACTCATTTTTTGAGACGACAGTCTTTGGACAGGGTCACGGGGAATAAAATAATGAGAATCACACCTCCTGGCTCCATGCAGCGCTCCTGGAAAGAGTGAATGCACGACTGAAGAGAGCCATTTCCTCTTGGTCTGCCCTCATGCCTTTGCCTTAACGTATGAATCTCGTAAAGTAGCATTATGATAACCTTAATTTAACTGCCATAAGTATCGATATGTAAAGCTTGGGACTGTTAATCAGCCTGACATGGCTGACTTGTTTTTGATTTAACGTTCTTAGCGTTATTTCCACCGAATCTAACATACTTTTTATTTCAGATACAACTTGTATAACACTACTAACATTACGATTTGCCCAGAAGCAGACAGCAACAAAGTACATTTACTTGATTACTGTACTTCAGGACACTTTTTGAGTATCTGTACTTGAGTAGTATTTTTTTTCTGGAATACTTAACTACATTTGACAAATATTGTACCATTTACTCCACTATATTTCTATCAAGGTCCTTAAAGTAGAAAGTCACTAAACTAAAGTCACTGCAAAACACTGCTTCATGAAGCTTTAGAGTGTTATAAATCAGTGTGTGGAATCAACGTATTGAATCAGCAGTTTAATTTGTGTTCCGTATGGGTCTGCAACGGCATGAGGGTGAGTAATTAATGACAGAATTTTTATTTTTTGGATGAACTAACTCTTTAACAAATCATAATGCATTATAATCAAGGATTCAGGTTTTTTTTTAAGGCACAGTATGCATTCTGCAAAGTTCTGCAAATCACCACTTTAGTTATGCCTCTCTAGAGCCGCTACCATCCATGCATTTCCATCCCTGCATTATAATGAATGTTGCATTAGCTGTGCATTTATTTAATGTGATTTAAGTGAATATGCAGAGACATGACGATGTCTAGAACTTACAATTCTGTAGAATATTTTCTTTGAAATTACGCAGGCAAAGATTCTAAGTTTGAATCTGATTTCCAAAATGCCTGAAGAAGAAATATACAATATTTTTGTCTCAGAAAATGTGCTAATATATGTTTTAAGTCTAATGTATTCTGGAGTCCACTGACCATCTTCCCCTCTGTTTATCCTCATTCACACTCTCACATATGTACCGTGAAGTGTAGTTTAGCCCGCAGCTGGAGTGAGAAGTACGATTAGTATTGATCACAGCTTTTGTCCCTCTCCGAATCTCCCAGAGCAAATATATACCCCCACCCACTCACAAGCCAACAGGATCCTCCCCTCTTTCCTGCGTCTTTTCCCAATGTCTCCTCGGAAAACACTGTTTTAATCACGCAGCCTTGAAATATGAGTAGACGCTTTTGCTGACCATGAGTATATAATTCTTTATGAACGTGATCTGGATTGTCATGGTGATGGAGCAAAAAAAGGGATCTCTGCTGGTGTTACCTCCTCTCTGTTTCTGCGTATCACTCCAATCTATCAAAATCGCAAAGAGAGCACATTCACACTCATCACGTATACCATATCGTCTGCTTCCTCCCCATGAACAGCGATAGAGAGAATGACTGTGATAATGACCTTTGTTGGAGCCTTTTTTCTCTGTAATTGATCCGAACGCCCTCTTTTTCCGTTAAGACAGCTTGAAGTCCTTTCATTATGTTCAGTGCACATATAAAGAGAGAGACACATCTGACCTAATGCAGTTCTTTCTTCTATAATTACCACTTCTGCTAGCTCTCTTTCTGTCTTACTCTTACAAGATAGAAGATTTAAAGCAGCTCTATTGGTGCAATATACACTCTGTTGGCAAAGCATTACTAATCATTACAAATACACACACACAATATGCATGTATATTGGCTATTTTACAGCGACTTAGAACGTGGCTCGTCCAATCTGATTTTAGATTCTGAAGGATCTGTTTTAGTAGTTTGCACGTGTAGTGCCTTGTTTCAGTGGATGCCATTTTTTGAAAGGTAAATGTCCCACACCTTGCAACTACTGTACATTTGTTCTTCTTGAGGTTTCACACTATAAAATAGGAATCACTTGGAGACTAGATTGTAAATAATTTGAGGTGGTTTCCTGTTTTCTCCTTTTTTTTACTTTCTCCCTTCCACCTTTTTATATGTTGACAATCATTCAGCTCTGAAAAACATGTTTTGGATTGTAAGCGTTGCTTTCTAGGCCTCATCTCTTGGTAGGTTTTAGGACTTTGTGGAAAAGGTTTAGGTGGGTTTGGGATTGAATTGCCTCTTTTGGAAATGTATTGAAATAAATATCTAATGCTCATTTAAAGTTAATCTTTTAAAATACTAATATTTTGCACATATTTAAAACTGTTAATTGTAGCAAGTCGCAAAGGTGTCATGAACTGGCTTTTTTTATATTTTTATACTGTTGTCTGAGGTCAACTAATGATGCTTGTGGGGTTTTTCCATTCAAAAACATCATAACTAATAAGTAATAGGCTATTTTCTACACTGGTTTTGAGGCTCTCTCCAAAACACTGGGTTTTGATGGGCGTGACGCACTGGAGACTTGGAAGTAAACGCCCACGGGTAGGATTGGATAAGATTTGCATATTTAATGAGCTCAAGCTCAGTCCCCTGTAAGTTCAGTTCACAAGGGAGAGGAGAGGGAGCAACCAGAATGATTCTCTCCACCACAGGGCTTGTAAACGTCTTTATCAATCAAACACAATGTTTTATTTCTCATCGACCCGTGATTGATTGGACTATTATTTTTATATTACACATAGCCCACAAGATCGGACGATACAAGCGCGAACACGCGCACACACACACACACACACACAAACACAGGTTCGGCGCTCGCCACCCTTCAGATGTCAACTAGAGAGAGAGAATAGCACACATCAAGAACGGGATATTAAGAGATTCATCTGCCTGCCGGGCTTTGCGAGTCCAGCGTGCTAAAGATATGCTGTTTTAGACACGTACACATAAGCAAAACGATCTATAACAATGCAATACTATTACATATAAAAACATCTTTTGCTCACATAAGTGTGCTGCACCATTCCCGTCGGATCCAAATCCAGCATCGACCAGAGATTTGTTTACAAACGTTTCCGCAGTGAAATGAAGTGAACACCACTGTTTTGCCCACGTGAGCTGGAACTTCATTAAAAATAAAGTTCAACCACACATTCCTAATATTAGGATCTGAGGGAACCTTATGCAGCGACTGTTCGTCCACAACCAGGAATAGCGCAATATCCATTTATCATACTCTGCATTATCATGTTGTGATTCCTAAATTAAAATTTTGTCTTACATGATTCATTTTTGTTTAGATGTATTCAGACACAATAATATATAATTTTAATAACAACTATTGTTATTGTAATGTCAGTCAATCCATGGTTTGGTGTTTTTGGAATATGGTCCATTTGTGTCTCTTTGAGCTACTGGGAGGTCATAGGCATATTGGGAGGACATATTAATACCAAGTTTTATTTTATTTTTTATTTTTTCATGAAATCTGCATGACAAGTTCCTTTTTTCATCTTTTTGAAATCCTGCCTACCAAGTCAGAAATATTATACTGAGATTGTGCTAAAATATCTATCTGTTCTTCATGTAGCGAGATTGACAAATTTTTGACATTGGACTCTGTGTGAGTTCAAAAAAATGTTTGTGAACATCAAGTCTTTTTGTGTCATTCAGTCATTCCAGTTTCTTTCTCTTCCCCACTCTTCGCACTTGATGTCATTCTGGCTTTGAGTGGCCATATTTTCGCTCTGCTGTTTTCTGTGACGGAAGCGTGATAAGATGGGAAATGCTGCTGGGGGCCTCTGGAAGACTCCACTTATCTCCCTCAGAGCAGACACGTGTAGCTACACACAAATCAGTGTCTGGATCAAACCGCCATTTTGGCTCTGCGGCTCGGCAAGCGGCTGTTCCTCTCTAACCTCACTAATCCCTCAGGCCCAGGCAGCATCGCCACCATTTGTTCCTTTTATCGCCCCACAAGCGCCCAATCGTCAGGGCAAAGAATGGTTTCTATAGCGACGCTAGACCTGAGATCATTTAACAAACAGGTTTGCTTGGGGAGATGATCTTAGCTGTGTAGGGGAGAGTGTTTTGTGCGGACACTAAAATCAGCTTTCAGTCTATGTTCGCTTCTGATATACTGTGTTGTTTTCCTTCCATCTGTTTATGAAGTATGTATTGTGGCTAGCAGATACATTTTTTAAAGGTAGAGACAGATACACTTGTAAACCATTTCTCCTTTTTCCCACTTGCTCTCCTGAGTGCTTTCCATCTGCCTGTTGTTTTTCAGATTGAAGCTATTTTCTCCTCTCACTTTTTGCCTTGTATGCATTAGAGTACATCCTCTACTAAAATGATCCTACAGCTGCAGTTAGAGAGAATGTATGCCTTTGCACTTGTGTGGACTATGGTTGAGTGAGCGTGTGAGTAGGTGTGTGTGCGTGTAGGAGGCGAGCTACAGCTTTATTAGCTTGTCTTGCACCTCGGCTTGCTCTTGGCTAGCTGAATTTCAATACTCTCAATGTTTTGTAGATACTGTCGCTCATATGTGGGCCACAGATCATGCTGTCTGTGTGTGCATGTGTAGTCTACACTACACTAAACCCTGAACTAAACCTACTAACGAATACAAATACAAAAAAATGTGCAATAAACTTAGTGTTCATGTTGTATTGCAAAACACATTAGCTGCTATTAAGGTACATTGGACATGGGTATGGTTAGGCACAGGTTTGGTGGTATGGTTAGGTTTAAAGGGGGGGTGAAATGCTGTTTCATGCATACTAAGCTTTTTACACTGTTAAAGACTTGGATTCCCATCCTAAACATAGACAAAGTTTCAAAAACTAATGTTGGACGTTAGATGGAGTATTTCTGTGTTAAAAATACTCCTTCCGGTTTCTCACAAGTTTCGGAGAGTTTTTTTCGAGTATGGCTCGGCTTAATGTCGGCAGAGCGGAAGGTCCTTGTATGGGCCGTACGGGCTCTTCTCCCGGTTAGGGTGCGCGCGCGCGTGACTAGAGCGAGAGAGGAAATGCACGCCTATAAACACTCTGCGCCATGCTCAACTTTATTCCTATGGGTGACTTCAACGCTTCAGCACAGCATTCCGGGAAGGCAGCGCTGCATTTGACCCGATTTGAACGCAGAAATGACAGGAAGCTTCAAAGCATCGCGTCTCAAAGTGGATTTCCACTGTCACTGCTGTCAGGACTTTACCAAATCATACCAAAGAAGTGTGTTTTTGACGGAGCGGTCCCAGCGATAAAGTTTCGGTCCTGCTTTGGAAGCAGGCGGTGAGTAAAACTGCTTTAAATGTCTGTGCTGTTGGCTCGTCGCGTGAGTAAACATCAGTAAACGACACGATCGCGTGCTTCGTCATTCAAATGCGCTAATGGGCTCTATTGTTGTGACATGCAAAACCGTTTTGCTTGCTACTGCTAAGGTTTAGTCGCATACAATAGTCCATAAACCGAATCATGTCCTCATAAACTGCGAGTAAACACACACAAATGTTGACAGGTCACTGAATACAGTACACCACAGAGACGGACGTGCTGCTGCTGCTGTTTCTCCTGTTCAATTTATTTCAGCCTCTGAATGATTCTGGATCATTATCTGTATTAGTTGAGCTCGATAGAAAGGGTTTCTCCACGCTTGAGGACGTCACCGCTTTGCGTGCTCGTCATTCTTTAGCTCCGCCCACACGATACGCCTCCAGGCACTCATTTTTTTTCCGGAAAGACTCTGTACAGCCTATATTTCTTTTATAAATATAATAAAACTAAAGACTTTTCGGAGATATGAAGGATGCAATACTACTCTATAGGTACTCAAGATTGACATGAGATTGACTGAAACTGAGTGTTTCACCCCCCCTTTAAGGGTTAGTTCACTCAAAAATTAAAATTCTGTCATGAATTGCTTACCCTCACATCGTTCGACACCCGCAAGACCTTTATTCATCTTTGGAACACAAATTAAGATCTTTTTTTTGACCCGATGGGTCAGAAAGGCTTACATTGGCACCAATGTCATTTCCTCTCTCAGGACCCATAAAAGGCACTAAAGACGTCGCTACAAAGCTCATCTCACTACGGTGGTTCTACAATCATTCTATAATCATGGCCGATTTCAAAACAAAGCTTCGAACAGTTATGAATCAGCGTAAAGTTGCAAGATTCAGATTGCGTGTCAAACTGCCAAACTGATGAAATCATGTGATATTGGCGATCCGAACCGCTGATCGGCCCATCACTATGCAAGTCGTTATTTAGTTTTTTACGCACAAACTATTCTCGTCACTTCATACAATTATTATAGAACAACTGTAGTGAGATGGACTTTGTAACGACGTCTTTAGTGCCTCTTATGGGTCTTGAGAGAGGAAATGACATTGGTGTCAATGAAGGACTTTCTGAGCCATCGGATTTCAACAAAAATATCTTCATTTGTGTTCCGAAGATGAACGGATGTCTTATGGGTGTGGGTAAGTCATTAATGACAGAATTTTCAGGGGGGGGTTGAAGGGTACGAAAAGGGTCAACAATGTAAGATGTCATTACAGAAATTAATAAAAGCTGTAATTACATAAAAGGATTTCTTTTGATTCAAGTACAATTTAAAAATGTCTATGTACACAATAAGTACATTGTATCAAATTATTCATGTATATAATTTTTTTTTTTTTTTAATCCAGGGGACCACATATGTATAGCCTGACATGGTCATACTCAATTCTAGTCTGAAACTGCTCCATTGGGCTGTGATTATGGGGCGTGTTTCAACCGAACTAGGAAAGACATCAACTGGATAGACCTACAACCAATCAGAGCAACGAAGCGACGCATTGTCAAATGTCAACATAGTTCAACTGCACAGTGTTGCCAAGTCCGCGTTTTTTTCCCCCGCTTGTTGTTTTCTATGTCCGCGGGTTGAAGCGACTATTATGCGATATATAGACCCAATAGTGCGAATTTTAGCAGGCAACCTTGCCAAAATAACACACATTTTACTCCCCAAACGCCATTTTTCCCCCGGAGAACCCCCTGAGAAGCTATTGTTTTGGACTAGTAGTTGGCGGGTTTTGTTGTAAAAACTTGGCAACTCTGTCTGCACTCGCGCTGGAATAAACGATCTTTGCCGGTGTTGTAAAAAAATTATATAATTTAATAATACACAGAGTACTTACCCAACATGATCATCATTTCTGAGAGAAATTGTGAAGGTGAATGCATATACAAGCAAGCTCTCCGTTTAGGATTCAAACAAATATAATCCAAGCCCCTTTGATGGCGTGGATGATTACATTACTGTTGATCATCTGTCCGTCATCGTCTATAGCCCGCCCTGATGATTTCATTGGTCCAAACAGTTTCTGTTCGGGGATAATTACTCCTCTATGGAGTGAGGCCAGACTGAACTGCCCGACCTAAAAAATGTTTGGGTGGGGTAAGTTCGGCTGGCATCCAGGCTAACAAATGCTTTGAAATGTTTATTGTGTTTAATGGAAAATAATTGAAAATTTTGCTCTTCAGACTCGGTCAAGTATTTGGGCTCAGTAAGATATTTATTTTTTATTTATTTTTTGAAAGAAATTAATGCTTTTATTCCGCAAGGATGCATTAACTTGATCAAAAGCGAAAGTAAATACAATTATAATGTTGCCAAAGTTATCTCTTTGAAATAAATCCTGTTCTTTTGGATTTTCTATTCATCAAAGAATCATTAAAAAAAAACATTTTTTAATGCTTTTAACATTGATAATACATTTTTCTTGAGCAGTAAATCAGCATATTATAATTATTTCTGAAGATTGAAGACACTGAAGATTAGAGTTATAATTCAGAAAATTCAGCATAAGTAGGGAATAATGTGGTATTACTTATAGTCAGTGTTGTTCAGATATTTTCATAATCATGTATTTTAATTATTTGATTTGGCTTTAGTATTATACAGTATAAAAACAATTCAAAATATCTTAATTATTTTTTAGTTGTTTGTTTTTTCACATTAGAGAAAGACAACACAAGACCATACTTGTTTTATTTGAGAGGAGGATCTGGTCAGTGAGACTCGCTCTGCACTTTCCGTCAGTCTGTCTAATTGATCCTCAGAATGCATATTCCAGTACCGCTATTATGTGCCAAAGGGAAGTTATTAGGGGCAACCTTGTTCTCTGTCTTTCTGTCTTCTCTCTGATGCATAATGGGAAATCAGTTTATACACCGTCTAATTGTTCTTCTCTTTAATGGCATCATTAAGCTGGACACATGACACATGAGCAATGGACTGACCTTTCCCTGGTTGGAGACTGTGTGCATTTGATTCAGCAGGACACAAGTAAAGTGCTCCATCAGTTAGTTTATATTTAGTTCAAGCATCCTTCTGGTACAGAACAAATGTGATTTTAGAAACTGATTCGCTGAATGTAGTGTTTGCTTTTCAAAGTTTTGGCTATTAAAAACCCAGAATGCATATAAAAGTGTGTTAGAGGGCTTCTGATGAGAATCTTGCAGGAGCGGATATCTTTGCTGTGCGTGGGAGTGGGCGGTCAAAAAATACAGTGCAGGTCCCGCGGTCCACAATTTACCACGTGACAAGAAAGGACAAATGAAGTTCACTGCAGTCGATCAGTAACATTCTCTTCCTCCATAGCAATATGGAATAGGCTCTATTCTATAAACTATAAACACCTATGATTTCTTTATTTTTTTATATTTTTTTATTTGTTTTATATGTAATTAAATTAAGTATTGTGACTTGTTAGGTTTAACTGCTTCGTGAGGTGTGTGTGTCTGTTATGACGCATACATTTAAATAGGCTTTTAGCCTCTACTAGTTGTGATGTTTTAACAATTGATCGTGTTAAGGCTAATAAAAAGATCTGTGGAGTTGACGCTTATTGTTGAATATTATCTTATAATTACTTATAATTCAATTATAATACACTACTATTCCGAAGTTTGGGGTCGGTACAACTTTTTAATATTTTTTAAGTCTCTTATGCTCTCCAAGGCTGCATTTATTTGATAAAAAATAAGAGTAAAAAGAGTAATATTGAAACAATTTAAAATAACTTCTCCATTTGAATGTATTTTAAAATGTGATTTGTTCCAGTGGTAAATGCTAAATGGACTGCATTTATATAGCGCTTTTAACAGACCCTATGGCCATCCAAAGCGCTTTACATTTTTGCCTCACATTCACCCATTCATACACTGACGGCGATGTCAGCCATGTAAGGCACCATCCAGCTTGTCAGGAGCAGCTGGGGTTAGGTGTCTTGCTCAAGGACACCTCGACACTTGGTCAGGTGGAACCGGGGATCGAACCACCAACCTTTCGGTTTGTAGACAATCTACATGACCCACTGAGCCACTGCCGCCCCTTGATAACAATTACTTTATTCTAATATGCTGTTTTGCTGTTCAAGAAACATTTCCTATTATTATCTATATTATTTGAAGAGACAAATATATATTAAGCCTGAGCATGAGATGAAGACAGGCATTAGATGTTTTTATTGGCATGAGATGGTTTTATTCTACATCGTTCACCAAAAAAGAAAATTCTGTCTTCATTTATTTCCCTGCATGTTATTTTAAACCTGTATGACTTTCTTCTGTGGAACATAAAATAAGATATTTTTGAAATATGTTGGCAGCCAAACAGACTTGGTGACTATTGACTTGGACCGTTTGGCACAATGGACATAAACAACACTGGGACATTTTTCTAAATATTCTTTGAAGAAACAAGAAAAAAAGTCATACAGGTTAGAAATGTCATCAAAGTGAGTAAACAATGACAGAATTGTCATTTTTGGGTGAACTGTCCCTTTAAAGAATGAGTAGCCTTTGGAATATTATGTTAGTACACGGGTTCTGCAGTAGTTTGTTGGTTGATTTAAAGCCCATGAGGATCTGAGAAAGAGCCATTAATTTGCTGAAATCTCTCATTATACAAGCCTTATTTATGGATGACACTAATGGCAGCTATTTCTTCTGTTTTCTCCTCTTTCATCTTCTCCCCCTCCCTTACCTGCTCATGTCCTGTTTCATACCTTACACTTCCCTCCCCCTCACACTCGGCTGTTTTCTCTTTTAACTTTCACTCCTCCATCCTCAATCCCACTCTCTCCCTCCTACCTCTCTCTCTCTCTTTCTCTCTCCTACCCCTCTCTCTCTCTCTCTCTCTCTCTCTCTCTCTCTCTCTCCCTCTCTCTCCCTCTCCCTCTCCCTCTCCCTCTCTCTCTCTCTCCCTGCAGCGGGGCAGCTCAGCCAGTCGGCTCATCTCGCACTCCAGCTGCCCTACACCGTGCTTGGTCTGGGGCGCAGCGCCAACTTCCTGGATCACCTGTTTGTGGGCATCCCCCGGCCCCCTGGAGGGAAGGTACAGACATACATTCTCACACACACTCACAGACACTCGCCATATGGAGGGAGGAGGGAGGAATCATGGGTAGAAAGGCCCCGTGAGAGGAAGAGCATGCAGATGGCCTGGTTTATTTCTACCTGCTTCCGTCCTGTGTCTGAGAAGGGGAACATTGTGTCTGACACACATGTATATATTTTAGGGCTGTCAATTGATTCAAAATATATAATCGCAATCAATCGTATGATTGTCATGCGTTAACTCGCGATTAATCGTTACTAAATGTACCTTAACCTGTTAACTCTCACTGGGTGGGCCCATTTGCCACCATGTTTAAAACAATTATATCCTATATTTATTCTGATCTAATGTTGACAAACTATATATCAATATAGAAAGCTTACGAACTCAAGATTCATCCTGTGAAACCCGTTTTGAAATCGGACCATTCCATTACCATGGAAACGCTGATCTAAATTATTCTAGCTGGCTCCTCCCCAAGTGGTGTCGTCTCATATTTATTTAACTACTTTATAATGAAAACCTTTTCTAATCTTGACAAAACACATATCGTCAGAAAGGTCTGAGTCTCACGGTTCTATATCTGCAAATTGTTTTGTGATATTTGGACAAAAATATATACATTTGACACTGGAAATTGCATTTAAAAAAAATCAATGGAATTTCAATGACACAAATGACAAAATCTCATGGGAACTTCAATTTTCGTGATATCAACTTCAAATTTGGATCACAAATTGATTAGACATATGGCTTTGATTTGATAATAATTTTAGAGTGCAAATTATTTTGTAACATATATATTTTATATTAAATATTAAATATCTATTACAGTATATTTGATTTACAGTAAATTTAAACTTCCAGAACTTTTTTATACTTTAATTTTTAGTCTACTAAAAGTTAAACTGTTAAAATGGTAGCTTATGTAGGCTACATAACGTCACTTGTTTCAGAATAGTAATGTTACTGTTAGCCTTTTTCCTTCCCCATTTCTGTTTTCTGACCCACGTCATTGGATGCTCTCGATTTCTCCAACTACAGGCTAGGCCACGAATCAAACAGAAAATGTGCACTGCGTTAAACACACGTTAATAAAATTAGTGCCGGCCGTTAAAATTAATTTGTGTTTATTCGTTAATTTTAACAGCCCTAAATATAAATACACACACACACACACACACACACACACGGACGGACAGACGGATTGGCAATCTGTGGGTTCTGGAAAAGTCCCGAACAGCCGTCCAACCGAGGGCCGTCAGCAAAAGAAAAAAAAAGTCTAATAACTAGGGCTGTCAAAATGTACGCGCTAATAACACGTTAACGCAAATTAATTTTACATTGAAGACATTTTCTGTTTTATCCATGGCCCGTAGTTGGAGAAATTGAAATTAGACATAGACGTAAATGCAGCAGCAAACATTCCTAGGGAAAGAAAAGGGTTAACAATAACATTACTCTGAAACAAGTGCAGCTATAGCCTACATAAACTACCATATTCCCTGAACTTTTTTTTGACTCCAGTTCAAAAGAAAAGTATTTTTTTTTCACTGAGCACATTCTCTGCAGTCTGAGCGATGCACTGCAAGCTCACTCTCGCTCATGTCCGAGGTAAATCATTAACACCATCACCACAGTACATGTGTTTTATTGAACTAAATACAATAAAATTGGCTAAAGAGAATACAGGTTATGAACAAGTGCATTCCTGAGTCCATGTTTCTCACACTGTTCGTGTGAATCGCAGCTCAGTTTGGCGCACACACCCAAAATACTGTCAGGAAGGCGCATCTCTTAAAGGGGCCGTACTATATTCCAGCTATTAAAGGGGCCGTACTATATTCCAGCTCTTAAAGGGGCCGCACTATATTCCTACTCCAGGTATGGTGTTGTACTAGTCCGCTCTCAGGTCCACATCACAGCTTTCACATTAACAATTTTTCATACGAACTGTGCTCTGTTCTGAATTAAACTGCCAGTGTAAAAACTCCCTTTATTTATATTCTTAAAATGAGAGAAATCACTGCTTATTCTGAATTTTTAAGCTTAGGCTTAAGAGACATGAACAAGCTATTTGAAAAACATCTATGACCTTTGCAATGTCTAGTCTTCATGCTCTGAGTACGGTTTCACTAATAATAAATGTACATTTGCATAAAGCATGCATATTTGTCCATACCCATGTTGATTAGAGTATTAAAAACTTTATTTAAGACATTAATTTAAGGTACATTAAGAACTGTTAAAAATGTGCGATTAAATTAATTTAAATATTTTAATCAATTGACAGCCCTACTAACACAATATGAAGAGCCATCAGCAGAGGCACTAATACGATCACTTATATACTGCTATCTGCAACAACAACAAAAAAAAACTGAGAAAGACGAGTCGGCCTACTAGCCAGTTTGTGATTGGTCCCTGGATTTACGGAATCAAATTGCAACAGAATGGCTTGCAGAAAACATAAGGAGAAAGGTGGATGGGAAAATGTTAAAGAAAAGAGGGCCAAATAGGCTACAGTGTAGTTAGTACATAGTGCACCATAGTACAGTGTCTGTTGCGCACAGCTAGGGGCGAATGGCCAGATGGTGAGCCTATTTGGGAGAAAGTACAGGGCTGTTTTTTAGCCCCAGTCTGTCCCTGCACACACACACACACACACACATGCTGATCAGGCATAACACTGACAGGTGAAGTGAATAACACTGATTATCTCATCATCATGGCACCTGTTAGTGGGTGGGATATATTCGGCAGCAAGTGAACATTTTGTCCTCAAAGTTGATGTGTTAGAAGCAGAAAAACTGGGCAAATGTAAGGAGAAGAGTGAGTTTGTCAAGAGCCAAATTGTGGGTCAGAGCATCTCCAAAGCTGCATCTTGTGGGATGTTCCCGGTCTGCAGTGGTCAGTAACCATTAAAAGTGCTCAAGAAGTTTATGCTGGTTCTGACAGAAAGGTGTCAGAATACACAGTGCAACGCAGTTTGTTTGGGCTGCATAGCCACAGACCAATCCGGGTGCCCATGCTGACCCTGTCCAAAAGCACCAACAGTGGGACAGAGAGCATCAGAACATCAGAAAGCAAGCCGGTGGAGGCAGTGTGATGCTTTGGGCAATGTTCTGCTGGTAACTTTGGGTCTTGCCATCCATGTGGATGTTACTTTGACATTTACCACCTACCTATGCATTGTTGCAGACCATGTACACCCTTTTATGGAAACTGTATTCCCTTGTGGCTGTGACCTCTTTCAGCAGGATAATGCATCCTGTCACAATGCAAAAATGGTTCAGGAATGGTTTGAGGAGCACAAAAAAACAAGTCTGAGGTGTTGACTTGGCCTCGAAAGTCCCCAGATCTAAATCCAGTCAAGCAATCTGTTGGATGTGCTGAACAAACAAGTCCAATCCCCACACAACAACATTCCCAGATAATCACATTAGCCTATCTTAACAAAATGTGGACAAAAATCCTCTAAAATAACTTATCAACAGACTTAAGAACAATAAAAAAGCAATACAAATACTGAAATAGCATTATAAGCCTTCACTTTGACCTAACCAAACGTGACACGTGAGAAAAAGGATATTTTCCATGTTAATAAGAGGTTTTTGTACTAACCAAGCACAACAACAATTTGTGCGGGCATTGTGGATGGAAAATAGCCTACAAAGTATGATGGGTATGCTTTATTTAAGGGAATTTAAAGTGAGTTTGATATAATTTTTCTTGACCTTACGGAAAACAATGGATAATTCCCCTCGGATCTTGATAATAAATTAAAGGAAACAACTTTTCAAACTGTCAACTCAAGGTGAACAAACAAATGCGTTCTATGATAATACAATTATTTCAGTCCCTCAGTGTGTAATTTTAATCATGCTAAATTGGTGTAAGATTTAGGAATTCGATATTGTACTTATCCATTTCGTTGTGAGTGTAGTGCGCTTACAGAGAGAGCCTGCCATACTCTGCTATACTTAAACACTGTCCCTGCTTAAAGGATCTGCTGCTAACATCTTAGTGACAGATACCACAGCCCGCCTTATAGTGGAGCCCATGCCTCGACGGGTCAGGGCTGTTTTGGCACCAAAAGGGGGACCAACACAATATTAGGAATATTAGGTCCTAATGTTTTGCCTGATCAGTGTATATTCATCCCTTATTTAGAGCTGCTAGACACTGTCTCTGTCTGCTTTTAGCTGAGGAAATGCAATTTTAAATCTGTCCCTCCCTCCACTTCCTCTAGAATTCCCCCAGTGCTACTCATTTAAATTTAAGACATCGGCTTCCTCAGCTGTCACTGAGCTAAACAGAGGTCTTTATCAAACAGTGATTAGAATTGCAGATTTGATTTACCAACACACTCACACATGACTACAGTGCCTTGCGAAAGTATTCGGCCCCCTTGAACTTTGCGACCTTTTGCCACATTTCAGGCATCAAACATAATGATATGAAACTGTAATTTTTTTGTGAAGAATCAACAACAAGTGGGACACAATCATGAAGTGAAATGAAATTTATTGGATATTTCAAACTTTACAGCTGTAAGTGGCTTGGGGTATGTCTCTTATCAGTTTTGCACATCGAGAGACTGAAATGTTTGCCCATTCCTCCTTGCAGAACAGCTCGAGCTCAGTGAGGTTGGATGGAGAGTGTTTGTGAACAGCAGTTTTGAGTTCTTTCCACAGATTCTCGATTGGATTCAGGTCTGGACTTTGACTTGGCCGTTCTAACACCTGGAAATGTTTATTTTTGAACCATTCCATTGTAGATTTTGCTTTATGTTTTGAATCATTGTCTTGTTGGAAGACAAATCTCCGTCCCAGTCTCAGGTCTTTTGCAGACTCCATCAGGTTTTCTTTCAGAATGGTCGTGTATTTGGCTCCATCCATCTTCCCATCAATTTTAACCATCTTCCCTGTCCCTGCTGAAGAAAAGCAGGCCCAAACCATGATGCTGCCACCACCATGTTTGACAGTGGGGATGGTGTGTTCAGGGTGATGAGCTGTGTTGCTTTTACGCCAAACATAACGTTTTGCATTGTTGCCAAAAAGTTCAATTTTAGTTTCATCTGACCAGAGCACCTTCTTCCACATGTTTGGTGTGTCTCCCAGGTGGATTGTGGCAAACTTTAAACATCACTTTTTATGGATTTCTTTAAGAAATGGCTTTCTTCTTGCCACTCTTCCATAAAGGCCAGATTTGTGCAGTATACGACTGATTGTTGTCCTATGGACAGAGTCTTCCACCTCAGCTGTAGATCTCTGCAGTTCCTCCAGAGTGATCATGGGCCTCTTGGCTGCATCTCTGATCAGTCTTCTCCTTGTATGAGCTGAAAGTTTAGAGGGACGGCCAGGTCTTGGTAGATTTGCAGTGGTCTGATACTCCTTTCATTTCAGTATTATCGCTTGCACAGTGCTCCTTGGGATGTTTAAAGCTTGGGAAATCTTTTTGTATCCAAATCCGGCTTTAAACTTCTCCACAACAGTATCTCGGACCTGCCTGGTGTGTTCGGACCTCTGAGACTATCACAGTGCAGGTGCATTTATACAGAGACTTGATTACACGCAGGTGGTGGTGGATTCTATTTATCATTATTAGTCATTTAGGTCAACATTGGATCATTCAGAGATCCTCACTGAACTTGGTTTTCTTCAATGAAAGTAAAGGGGCCGAATAATTTTGCACGCCCAATTTTTCAGTTTTTGATTTGTTAAAAAAGTTTGAAATATCCAATACATTTCGTTCCACTTCATGATTGTGTCCCACTTGTTGTTGATTCTTCACAAAAAAATAGTTTCATATCTTTATGTTTGAAGCCTGAAATGTCGCAAAAGGTTGCAAAGTTCAAGGGGGCCGAATATTTCCGCAAGGCACTGTACATGAACATGCATACACACATTCACATTAACACAAAGCTTGTGCTTGACCAAGTCTCACGTACAGCAGTTTGCTGTTTTGTGTTTTTTAATAGGGCTGCCGATTTAACACATTCATTTTGTACCATTCATTTGTAATAAATAAATAAATAAATAAATAAATAAATAAATAAATAAATAAATAAATAAAATTATATATATATATATATAAAAAAATACAATAAAAAATAAATAAAATATATATATATATATATATTCTGTTAAATGTGTTAATAAATAAATTGTTCGAATTTTTAATAGGTTAGAATTGTTCATTGTGATTAATAGCACCCTTATCATGAAATTAAACGTACACAATTTATCTTGTTTAACGCATTCATCTTGCCATCATTTGCTGTATCTAGCAAAGTAAACGTAAGCCATCAAATTGAAAGGTTATTCACCTTAAAAGTTTATTTTTTCCAAGCTTTGTTCGAGGAAAATTAAGATGTCCTCCCAAAAAAAGGACACTTGGATACTCTAAAAGCACAGCAAAAAACAAATGTTATATAACAAATATATATAACACAAAATTGCACATTTAATCATGCCTTTTTGACCCGATTTGAACACAGGGGGCTCGAGGCATGCTTTTTAAAAGTTGAACTGTTTTTAACCCGACAAGGTGTCTTTAAAATGATGATGCAAGACACTGAAAAAAAAAACAACACTCTTAAACATTTGAAAGATATCTTAAGAAATGTGTGTGCATGTGTATATATGTGTGTGTATATATGTGTGTGTATATATATATATATATATATATATATATATATATATATATATATGCTTCTTAATATACTTTTTCATCGATAAACCCATCGGCCTCACTAATGCCTTTTAAATTTGATTCATTTGAAGGCTTTTCTCAGCAAATATTGATATATGAATATGCGCATATTAATTTCATTGTTTTTGTTTTTGTTTTTATTGACCTACTGTATAGGGTGTTTTTTTTTTTTCTTCAAAAACTTAAGGGAATGAGAGAGGAAGACTTTGCCAGAGAATTTCCTCACAAAGGCTCCGCATATGTGGTTGTATTTCTGACACAGATGAATGTTTCTATACGGCATACCTACAGTTCCTGCTGACAGCTCCGGTTTGGGCTCTGAACTCTCAGAGCTCATGTGGAGAAGGAAAAGAAGGCTCAGTTTTCTCTATCATTGTCACATCTCTAATCTCTCAACAACCCATGTTATCACATCTTTTTTCATCCTGGAAAAAACACGTTGCTCACTGCAGCACAATGCAGGAACTGAGATTTATTTTTTTATATGTTGAGCATGTAATAAAAAGTGTAAATTATGCACAATTGAAACTAACCCTAAATTGAACCCTAATCCTAACACTATAGAAAGTACGGTAATACTTTATTTTACACATTGTTACATACGTTACCCGAGCTGGCAAAATGAGTCGCAGTTAGCAAATTTTCAAACATGAGTTTTTGTTGTTGTTTTTTTTTTTACATTCTCTATTAAAATGATGTATAATTTGTTTGAATGGGACAAAGGAATGACTGAGCTATACTGTTTGAAGTCAATATTTTCAGCAAAGTTAATTTTGAGAAACAGTGAGTTAAAGGTTCAAAAACAAAATCACCTAGCAACCATACCTTAAAGGAACATGCCGACTTTTGGGGACTTTAGCTTATTCACCGTTAGAAAATGAAATATTGTGGTTTTCTACTATAATCTCATTCCTGCGTAATAATCCAGAAACTTTGCTGTCGTACCATGGGTGCAGCAACACAATGACATTACGCAGCACCTGAAAATAGTCCCCAGCATGCTCTCTGTGCAAGAAGGTTGTCACGTTGGTTATGTTGATAGAAGTTAGCCTATTTTTAGGCGCTGCGTAATATCACTGCACTGTTGTACGGCAGCAAAGTTTCTAGATATATTCAATATTTTTTTCCATAATACCACAACTGTTTGATTAACAATTACTTTCCATATATGCCGCGGGTCTCACTGTTTCATTGTGTCATACTTTTGTATAATTTTTGTAATGTTTTAACCTGGTCGCTATCCATTGCCATTATAGGAAAGAGTGTGTGCAGGACTATTTTTTACATTTCTGCTTTTGAGGTCTGAAAGGGATAGAAGGACATAGAGCATTGAATCAAAGGCAGGGTGAGTAAAAGATGGCTTTAATTTAATTTCAGGGTGAACTATCCCTTTAATGAAACAGACAGCCTATATTAAGACCCACTGTACCGCGCAGATGGCCTACTGTAATTCCGCGTATATCGGAATCTCGAGCTGTGAGTGACGTCGGATCTGTCAGTCAGCACGAGTAGATAGGTACTCATAAAGATACTTTTAGATGTTTAATTGCTATTTGGAGCATTGGGATTACTAGGCGAGGGCTTTTTAATTAACTTATTTTCGTGAGTATTTACCAAAATCGACATATTTCACTTGTTTTGCCTGTAGATCAAAAATTTTCAGTGTGCATTCTGGCTCCTTTTGCCAGGTCACATTATGTTAAATGCAGTTGCTATGTAGTAATAGCTATAAATGATGTATACATGCAACTAGCCCAAACCCTAAACCTATATTAAAGGGGGGGGTGAAACACTCAGTTTCAGTCAATCTCATGTCAATCTTGAGTACCTATAGAGTAGTATTGCATCCTTCATATCTCCGAAAAGTCTTTAGTTTTATTATATTTATAAAAGAAATATGGGCTGTACCGAGTCTTTCCGGAAAAAAACGAGTGCCTAGAGGCGTATCGTGTGGGCGGAGCTAAAGAATGATGAGCGCGCAAAGCGGTGACGTCCTCAAGCGTGGAGAGACCCATGGCTATCGATCTCAGCTAATAGATATATGATCCAGGCTGAAATAAATTGAACAGGTGAAACAGCAACACAGGATGTCCGTCTCTGTGGTATGTACTGTATTTAGTGGCCTGTCAACATTTGTGTGTGTTTACTCGCAGTTTATGAGGACATGATTCAGTTTATGGACTATTGTATGCGACTAAACCTTAGCAGTAGCAAGCAAAACGGTTTTGCACGTCAGACTAGTGTAACGTACAGAGAACAACAATGGAGTCCGTTAGCGCATTTGAATGACGAAGCACGCGATCGTGCCGTTTACTGATGTTTACTCACGTGACAATAGGCAACAGCACAGACATTTGAAGCAGTTTTACTCACCGGCTGCTTCCAAAGCAGGACCGAACCTTTATCGCTGGGACCGCTCCAAAACACACATCTTTGGTATGATTTGGTGAAGTCCTGACAGCAGTGAACGGTGGAAATCCACTTTTAGACGCGACTGACCCGATGTTGTGAAGCTTCCCGTCATTTCTGCGTTCAAACCAGTTCAAATGCAGCGCTGCCTTCCCGGAATGCTGTGCTGAAAGCGTTGAAGTCGCTCGACGTCACTCATAGGAATAAAGTGGAGCGCGGCGCGACCATAGGGCGCGTCAGAAGTGTTCACGGATCACTGGATCTGCACCTTGAAAGAGTGTTTACGGGCGTGCATTTCCTCTCTCGTTCTAGTCACGTGCGCGCACCCTACCGGGAGAAGAGCCCGTACGGCCCATACAAGGACCTTCCGCTCTATTAACGTCAAACCGAGCCATACTCGAAAAAAACTCTCCGAAACTTGTAAGAAACCAGAAGGAGTATTTTTATTAGGAGTATTCAAAAATACTCCATCAAACGTCCAACATTAGTTTTTGAAACTTTGTCTATGTTTAGGATGGGAATCCAAGTCTTTAACAGTGTAAAAAGCTCAGTATGCATGAAACAGCATCTCCCCCCCCCCCCCCCTTAAATACATTTAGTTTATTATTATACTCAGTACTTAAATGTATAATTACACTGTAACAAAAAGACCTTAAAATAAAGTGTATTCAAAAGTACACAGAGTTAATATCACTCAGTACTTATTTGCATAATTACACTAACAAGGACACCTTGAAAAAGCAGCCATCATTTGCTTGAAGTAATTACTTGTTTTGTTTTTTCTGACAGCTATCAAACTTGCATTGATCTGTCAGCACAAGCATTCAAATGTTTGTTTTTCTAACAGATTAGAAGGTTGAACTCTTAAACTGTAATCCCATATAATTAAATTTGCAATATCTTCGTTCTATATTATAAAAAAAGCCCCATCAAGGTCTTTCTGTTGCATAATCATAAGGCCAGGGCCGGTCGGTTAGCGTAACCCTTAAACGCGTGGGCTTCAGTCGCTCTCCCTCTCTAATGCTCAGAGCAGCAGTAGAGGGTCTTTGACTGTAACAAATCTTTGTCTTTCTGCCGGTGCCCACAGTTGACCTCTGCAGCAGGCAGAGGCTCGACTCTTCACAGCGAGACCGAATACCACCCCATCCCTTTCATTTGCGAGCCTCATCCATACTGACTAAAGACATACTAAAAATAGCTTTTTCAGACCACACACTTCCTCAGCTGCGCACATGTACGCACATACCGTTATGTAGAGTTATGATAAATGTGTTGTCGGAAATTAAAATCTGTACCCCTGGAGGTTTCCCTCAAAAAGACGGATTTAACGTTTGCTACTAATTGCTGTCGAGAAGCAAGTTGAAGAGGGAAAATTACCTTTGTAATTGATGGAGGTACTGTCTTCATACTACATTAAAGCTTTCTGAGACTTCCCTTCCTCTAATGAACTTTTTTTTTGCAAATAGCTGGGGGAATAGATGACTATTGATGCTGCTACATGTTTTGAGGCTTATTAACTGGATGTTGCACTAAAAATTATGGCATTTTCTCCTACTGAAGGACTCGCAACATCAACACAAATTTAAAAGGCTGTTTTCGTTGCCTCTCTCTCTCTCATTGCCGGATCTCTAGTTCAGTCAATGCTGAACAATTTTATATTAGTTAATAATTTCATATCTCTCTGAGAGCAGAGTAAATGTTTAACAAATGAAAAGTGTGACTGTCCTGCGTAGAGCATTTGAAGTGAACATCACACATGGAATCACACAGGGTTAGCGGCTGAAGGATTTGACTGGGTTGTAGCCAGTTTGAGGTTATGGAGTTGAACTTTTTACAGATATTTTAAAAAACTTGTTTTGTGTAGCTTTGATCACCTTGCCTGCAAATGGCTCCTCCACCTACTCATCTGCACTTTAAAGTGATGCTGAAATCTCTGATTGGATTCATCGCTCCTGCTCACTTCAGTAATAGCGCTGAAGCTTCACTTCACACTGAGTACCGGCACCTGAAGCGCAGCTCTCCATCTAGCTAACAAAAGTTTAGTTACACAGTGTAAATAAGGGCCAGATTTAGTGAAGCGAGATTTTGGAGTAGTATAGCAGCCATTATATATTTAATAACGGCTAAAGATGTTAAACATGCCCTCTCCTCCTTTAAGACCCCTCACTTCAATAATGTCCAATTATGAAAAAAGACAATCTTCTGCAAATTCCCTCTGTCTTCCACAGAGGCACATCAGCTTTAGTGCATGTTTGCCAAAGGACAACTGCAGAAATTGAATGTGCTATGATTTCCATTACGGTAATGGTACTAATATTCTTTGCGCTCATGCTCTCTCTTCCATCTATCACCCTCTTTATTTTGCAGTATGTGAGGAAACAGGAGTGGACCGCTATCATTCCTAACTCCCAGCTCATCGTTATACCATACCCACAGAATGACCCTCGCAGGTACACACACACATGCTCAAGCAGCAGATTAATACTTTGTTTATGGAAAAATGGATTTATCGGTCAGATTACTATAAGCAAGTTTAATATATATATATATATATATATATATATATATATATATATATATATATATATTAATATTCTGTTAAATGTATTAATAAATAAACTGTTAGAATTTTTAATAGGATACTCCAAATGGACAGCAAAAAACCAAATGATAAAATAATATAAGGAGTACATAGAATTTGTAAATTTATGCACACCCAAAGCACCCTTGAAAAAAACATACAATTAATTGCATTAACGTCCACATTCCTAATTTTTTAACAATAATAGACTCATTACTAGAATTTTTCCTGTAAATATAAGAAACTGTTATACAATCTAAAACATAAACATTTTTCAGCCAAGAATATTTGATCTAAATGCATTTTTTGTACTTTCTCTATTGCATTATATGTACACTCTCTCAACACCTGCTGTTATTGTCATTCATTTCCACCCCCACAAACAATCCAAGAACATTTTAAAGATATTTCCTTCATTTAATATTATCAGCATTTACTGAGATCCAACCCCACAGCCAACAAGCAAATATTAATAAACCTGCTAATGTAATTTTTTTCATTTTAGACCATCACAACGTCCTTCAACGTCCTAGTCTTAATCAGGACTGTGAGAAGGTGTTTCCTCTGCCTTTAATATTTAATGCTTTCACCAGCACAGCTAAAATGTATCTTAATGAAGCTGTCCGCCAATCTTTATCATAAATATTTGAGCAGATCACTTGATTTCCCGCTATTCCCCATGGACCCAGCACGGGCTTCTTCGGCTGCAGTTTTGCTTTCAAACAATTCGTAAAGATAAACAGAGATTCTCTCGTTCTGTTCTCTCCAGCAAATGGAGAACGTTCAGACTTACTCGCTCGCTCTCCGCCTGTTATTTAAAGCGGCTCATCTTGATGTCCTGATGTTTCAGCTTGTCAGAGTGCGTCAGGGCTGATTATATTTAGCTTTCTCAGGTTCTTTGTATCATCGTATTAAGGCTTGAGAATGAAGGTACACAGTGCTAATAAGAGTTTTCTTCAGTGCTGTAAACTCCTCGTCACTGTTTTGATGATCTACACAGGCTCCGCTCACATTTCGTTTCACAGTTTTTGAATGATGTTTAAAGTTTCCACTGAACTGGTGCTCTGAAAAGTTTTCAGTTGTCTCTCTTTCTCTTTGTCTGTATCTTTGCAGCTGGAGTGCGAAGCTCTACCTAACCCCGAGTAATATAGTGTTATTGACAGCGATAGCACTGATTGGCGTCTGTGTCTTTATTCTCGTCATCATCGGGATACTGCACTGGCAGGAGAAGGTGAGAACAAACATCTTAGCCTTTTATTTTCATCCTTTCACTCATCTGATCTAAGCCAAATTGTACTGTACATCACTCGCTCCTGCGTTCCCTGTTTCTACTATGGATCTGTTTGAAACACTCCAGCATCTGCGTCTCCTTCTGCGCAGATTGATTGTGACCTCACACAGGCTCATCCGTTAGTGTTTGGTCTGCACATGTGTGTGAAGATCTGAGCAGATGGGTGTGTCTGTGTGTGGCCCTGCCCTCAGGCTCTCTCTGAGGGTGCTCCACACACACTGCTCTGCTGCTAATTGCTTTGTTCTGTCCTTTCAGCATATCAAATCTGTTCCTCATTATCCCACACAACATGTCCTCCAGGGTGTTATGTGTGAGTTTGTGCACGTGAAAGGCTGAGTTTTTGTCTTTGTGTGTGGGTAGGTGATTGTTTGCTTCCTTGTATTCTATTTGTACCTCTGAATGTGTGAATTCATTACTTTTAAACAATCATAACAGTTGGCTAACCAATTAGTTTTTCAACAACTGATTTGTGAGCTTTATCTAAAATACTACACTGTGCTTTAGCTGTTAGACAGTTTTCATAGTGTAACCCCTTCAAAAAGTTACAGCTAATGCATTCAGACAGATGTCTTTGGTTGTTGTAAGATACCATGCTGTTTTTGTTTTTTAGACAGCATGTCAATTTTTTATTTTTAAAGTCCAACTTTTAAAGACAGCTGCATGACTTGTGTAACATTCCCTAAGAACACATTTGATTAGGGTCAATGGGGAACTATTATTCCTTTAGACCAATTATCCAACTAGTTATATATAAATAGCACTCCCTGCTGAACAAGTTGGTTTAGGATGGTCTTCCAGCCTGGCCAAGCTGGCGTTCAGCTGATTTAGTTGAATCGCTGCTGCTTGGTCTCCCAGACTGACCTGCAGAAAAGTGACAAAAGAATTGAGTGTCTATAGATTGAAAGACATTTAAATAATTATGGGTGTGTTCACACTTGGCATGTTTGGTTCAATTAAAACCCAGGTATGATTGCTGTTAGTGTGGTTCAGAGCGCTGTGAACACTCAAATGAACGCAGCATGCATCAAAAAAACTGTAAACGAACCAAAAATGGAACATAATGTTACAATCGTCATAGTCAAAATGTTGTCCATTACAGTTCGGTACAGGCATCAGAACTTTATATAGAATTTTATAAGCTCTTCATGATTTCTCAGCTGGTCAAAATACCATCATATGTAACAGCACATGCAAAACAGCCCATTTAGCCCAGCAAAAAGCATTGTTTTGGATGTCGGCTAAGTTCAGTCATGATATATACATAATAAAAAGCCAACCAATCAGGTTGTAAAGGTCCTGGCCGAGAACCTAAGTTAAAATCAGATTAGTTCGTCCAAAACCCTTGCCTAGGGAGTTTCTAGACTTTTGGTGAGTACTGTGGACGTGGTCACCGCTGGGGTTTCTGGGCCCCCGCCGGGGCCCTTAGATTCACCCTAATCTTCCTCTCCATTATGGTGCCCTTGACTGCAGATCTATAAAGGAATAATCTGATACCACTTCACATTGGTACAGGATGCATTTTAGAAAAAAAAATACTAAGTAAATAAAAGGTAAAAATGCTCTATGAAGAAACGTCTGTTAATTAGCAAACCTTTGGTCTTTTTTTATTTTTATTTTGACTTTTTCCACTGTGCCCCACTCACCTGCCCTCAACCACCCAGGTATATGCAGGGTGTGGACTGGGACATCTTATTTGTCTTTTTATTCTTTTAAGACTGCTTGTGTGTGTTCATGTATTCAAAGGCATTATGGCGGTTCTGGTGGTTCTCTTGAGTACGCATGTGTGCAAGGGAAGAGCTGTTCTGGTTTTGGCGTCCTCTCAAAGCCATCTGCTGTGGGTGCCTGATTATGCGCGCTGAAAACCATAATTGCTCTCTGCTCAGGGAAGCGCTTCCCAATACACGACCTTCATTGGAGTTGACACTGCATTAAAATAACATGCTGGCTCCATATCTCTCTTCCTCAGCCCTGCAATTATACATTTGACAAAAGGGAAGAGAGAGGCTGAAGGAAGGTTTAGAGAGGGAGTATTTTGGCTCTTTGTCTTGTCTTGATGACTGGTTGATGGAGCATGAGCTTTCCTGATGCAAATGTTCAGGTGACGATTAGCACTGCTCACTTATTCAGCTATTAAAAGGTCAGGAAGCGGCCCTTTCTCCTCCGCATGTCTGAGGGAAGCTACGCAGCCCTGTTTTTTTCTCTGCACAACTGACACTGGGAGCTGTGTAGACTGCAGGTGGTCCATTATCGCATGTTGCTACATTACCAGACTATAAAATTATCGCCCGGTTTTTCTGCGGCTCTCTCCATTTATTGCAGCTTCTCGCAATCCAAATATAGCACAACTCCCCAAACATTCTCTGCTTCTAGTCATAGATATGGTTTGAAAGCTGTATTTGTGTAAATGTTTGTGCATTAAATTTCAGGATAAGCATAAGCATATGCCATTGCGAGGGGGTGCAAATGTCAGTCCTTTTGCACAGATTGACTTCCACAGTCAAGAAGACCCCTCAAGAAAATGCATGTTCCCGTCGGACGCAGCTTAAAACGTCCAATGTACAAAGCGTTCCCCTCTCTCTCTATCTCTTTTGTCCCTGCCCTCCATCTTCATTGCCCCCCATGACAGCTTGTAATTGAAGTGGCTTTAGCAGATAAGAGAGGGCAACCTGTAGTGCCTGTGAAAATAGCATTTGGTGAGGACTCAGCAGATCGCTCCATTTCTGCGGACCGTTCCATTTGCATCCCAGTGGGAGGGGCACGATATTAAAGGAAGATAAGACACCGTATTTCCTTTTTGCCTCTGGCTCCTCTCTTCAACCTGCTCAATGTCGCAGGAAAGACACAGATAGATGAAGTACTGAGGTGTTCTGTATCATTTGCATGTCTGCGTGGGGCAGGAACACACCTTGTCTTTCCGAATGTAGACTCCCTCACTTGAAGAAATGCCTGAAGAGACTTAAGACATGATGGCAAGTCATTTTAATGTTTTTGGTTTAGTTTAACCAAAGAGTTTGTTTTAGAAGGGTTATAATAACAAAAAGGCGTTAATCATCATTTTAATTTCTCAAAAAGACTATAAATACTGTGATCCCTTTATAATTTGGACATAAAATCGGTTGATACTGGTCATATGTATTTTCATATTTAGTTTACCTTTGCTAATGCTTTAATAATACTGTTAATTAATCTGAAAAAATATCTAAATTAATATTTTTCACACTGCACACTATAACTTTTGATGACTAAATGCACTTGTAAAAATCAAAAAATAAGTTTAGTTTATTTTCAATTAATTTAATGATTTAGATAAATTAGCATAAATGGCATACCTTTTAATATTAGCCAAAAATTTCAATGAAAATACCAGTTATCTGCCATAAAATAAAACAAGCACCCATGTTTATGAATTGGTGCATGACTTATTGGTATCACTCAAAATTTTAAAGAAGCGAGCAGCAACATATCTATTCTTCCATGTTATGAAGTACATCTGAGTGAAGCTGATAATTGAAAAATAAAACAATTTAGAGTAGCGACTTCTATCATTTTATGTGGGTTTGCACGGGCAAAATGATTGGAGAAGTCTGGCATATGTCACCAGAGAGAAGTCTGCAAGAAGATCCAGTTATGATTTTGTTTTTTGTTTTTATTGTATTATTATTATTATTATTATTATTATTATTATTATTATCATTATTATTATTATTATTATTATTATTATTATTATTATTATTATTATTATTATTACAAGGTAAAAGAAAATTAAGTATATGCATGGATGAATCGTTCACAATAAAAGGCATTTATTAAATAGATTCCATTTCATGGCAACTTTTAAATCCTTATTCAAAACAAAACCATATTACCATCTATTGCCATATAAAAAAACATGTGTCAAGAAAAAATAATGTGTCAAGTGTACAGCATAGCAGGCACTGGTATTGAATACATTGTGTAATATTGATGTGTTTATTAAATAATAAAAGGAGAACATGATTTCGAGGTCATTTGATGAAAATGCCTCACAGGCAACACGGCTGCGTCTAATCTTTGACGCAAGAGACTGCGGCTATATGCAGGTCATGTGAATGTTGGCTTGTCAGTATATAGATGCTGTACGGCTTCATTAGTTGTGTGTGTGTGTGTGTGTGTGTGTGTGTGTGTGTGTGTGTGTGTGTGTGTGTGTGTGTGTGTGTGTGTGTGTGTGTGTGTGTGTGTGTGTGTGTGTGTGTGTGTGTGTGTGTGTGTGTGTGTGTGTGTGTATATGTACACACACACACACAACTAATGGAGCCAAATGATATATATATACACACACATACAAACATATGTAAATGTGTGAGCTTGTCAGCTCCTTAAGGTGTGCTTGGAGAGTTGGAGAGCACGTCAAACCCAATGTGTCACGGAGAAATATTCAAGTTGCAATTTTGCAACAACAAATAACACGACATAATACAAAAAGTGTCTGATGGAAAAAAGCGTGAACTTTCCATTGTTAATGTGTTCACAAAAAAAAAGTTAAATTGCATTGCTGGTAGCTGATTGCTATTACATATACACTGCTTCTGGAAGAACTAAAATGTTCAGACATGTTACAACTGCAAGTCGTTATTTAGTAATCCTGAGCTTGAAGGGGCATACGGCTATTTTTATCACTGACTATGTAATTAAGTCGAGCACTCATGACACTGTAATCAATGACTTTGTGACTGGCCTATGACTCACTCAACACACTTAAATGGACCTGGAATGAGGATGAGGCCATAGGTATGTATCTCAGATCTTCATTTGCTCTACAACCCTCAATTACAGCAATGAAAGCCGGCAAATAGTGATGTTGATGTTACTTAGCACCATATCATGTGAAAAAATCTGACGTATAGCAGTATATCTTGCAAAAAGATATCATCTAGACGCTTTTGAGCAGATAACGTAAGGCTTGACAGCGCTCAGTCAAAGCCGTGGGCTCTTTTTGCATGGTCTGTGAGATATAAAGTCCTTTTGAAAAAGAAAGTAATACCTTCTTATATCTGTCTGGCAGACTTGGCACATTTATTTATTTATTTATATATTTTTTACCTTAACTGATTTGCCGTTTTGCTCATGACCGAGGTGCTTTCTGCAGTTACTAGGGGGAAAAACGACACACCTGAAGCTAAAAATGCACCCAAGTGACCCTTATAGAACAGGAGAGGCAATTCACAAGTGCCTCACAGTCACAGAGGGACCCTGTGCATGAGTCACTCATATAAGCTGAGAATAGACATCGTTTTTTGCCATCACTGAGACAGGATAATCACTGAGCATACACACACACACACACATGCTCGCTTTCCAGGTATGGCAGTGTGTGTTATTATCAGTCTCAGGCAGCAAGTGTCTGGTGTTGGCTCTATCTGTGATCACACACAGAGGTATTTCGCCATGGCAAAGTGTGCCATTGTGTGTGTAATGAGTTCTCTGTCTGTCTCTCTCTTCCTGTATCTGTCCTGTCCTCTCACAATGTATCAAACGCTATTGTATTGTGTTTGCATTCTACTCACTGGCAGGGTTAACATGCGTCTCTAGCTTCTTCAGCCTGCTATCAAGACCGTGAAGTTACAGAATGTAGCAACCTTTGAATGTTTGTGTCTTACAGAAAGCAGATGACCGGGAGAAGAGACAGGAGGCCCATCGCTTCCATTTTGATGCCATGTGAGAAGTTGGAGAGAGCGTTGTCTGTAAACAAGGAGAAAATCGGGTCTGCTTTCATTTCAGTGGTTCATTTAATTTATTTTCACTTTTCCACACTGGAGCATTTTTATGCATTTAATAGAAATCCATCAAAATATGAATAGTTTGAATAGTGATGTGCCTATGTAGATCTGTTGACATCTGAATAAAAAAGGCATGTTTCTGTCAAATTTGTTTACATGATTCTAAACGCATAATGATGTTTGCACACTGAGAAGAAAGAAAAGTGTTTGGTGCCATTTTCTGTACTTTGGTTTGACATAAACATGTTATTGTTAAAGCAACAGGTAAATGTCAAGTGGGCAGAAACGGCTGTTTTGAAGGACTTAATTAGCTATCTGACTGTGTATGGAATGGATGTGAGTGTGTGATAGTTCTTTCACTTCACTGAACCCCTTTACTAAAAAAAACAGTGCTACGTTTGGCCCTGTTAACAAAAGTGTGCTCTGTAAACTTAGGCATTTAGATGTATGTAAACGGAGTTATTAAAAATGGCATCACTCTATTACAATAACTGATTGATTAAATTACTCGGTGCCATTTCAGTTCATTAAATTGCCATTGGATGTGACATTCTCCTCAACCCTAAATGCCCATAGTCAACATAAAGCATGTTGCTCTTTTTCTGTATGTTCTGTCTTCATTTTGCATTCTTGTAATTCCCACTGTGTCTGTCTTTCCGATTGTTAGACACAGTATTTAAACTCTGGGTTTTTTCATTGTCACTGACGCCTTTTGATATTTTTTCCTTGATTTCTAAGTGGTTTTATTTATTTCTTATACTTGTTCTAAAAACACTGTAACTTAATTATGTGCTGCTGAAGATTGTTTAGTGTATAGGGTTTGGTTCTTAGCTGTATATATATCTGACAGGTGCTCTGATCCATGTATTAATTTATATGCTAATCTCTCACCTTTATATGGTGTTATGGTGCACTATATGCACATTAATTAAGCAGTTTCACTTCCAAAGGTAAAATCAATTGTCAGCCCACCCAATAATACAGCTGCATACTAGACTTGCATGTTAACTAGCATGCAATTCATGCAGATTTGTTTCTGGTCAGGTGCGTATTGGTCCCAGCAGGTTATGTCAATTAATCATTCTCAAAATGTTTTTGGTTGCGTTGAAATGCTGTTTGTTAGTAGAGTTGTTTTTGTTTTGTTTTTTTATGTTGTATTGAAAATAAACATGACCAAATGCTTTATTACCTGTGTGTGTTCGCCTCTGTGTTCACTACTCATCGTCATCGGCAATGAATTCATTACGTCTTGTAGCCTACCTTCAGGGGGAAAAAGAAGAAGAAAACTGCGTTTGTATTCACATGGTTCACACGTTCGTGAAATGTCTGTGTAAAGAGTAGTCAATCGTCAAATTATTTAAATAAATTAATGAATGATGGCTGTTGTGAATCTAACCCGTCTCAGTTAAAAATCAGACTGCATTACAGTAAATTGTGCACCTCTTCAATAAAGAATCAATCAATACTCAGTCTGTGTAGAATGCTGCGGCCGTGGCGAATCACGTCACCTCAACTTGACCGCGCTCTCAGTCTCCGCGTCTTTCTTGTCTCTCGTGAACCGCGCATGCGCACATGCTGCTCATTCAAGCGAGCAGCGCCCGAAGCTCAAATGAGCCTTGTTTAGTGCGATCACCTCAGTTCAGCCCGAGACTCCCACAGACGCGTCTCTCCCCCCGGACTCTCCGCGACGCGCACTGCATGTGGATTTACAAAGCACATTTCTCAACAGGATTATAAACTCATTTACAACTTGTCAGGCAGACTTGATGTGCGCGTTCTACGTAAGGAATAAACTGGTTTCTTCGCGGTTTGAGGAATGGGATTAACGAGGTCGAAGAAAAGTTGGGATTTGTAGGTCTGAAAAAATGGAGAGATAAAGCTCGCCTACAGAGCTCACGAAGGCAGACGCAGCGGTTATACACGGCGAGAGGAAATGCACAGAGGTGAGTTTCAATAAACATTTATTTATTTATTCGTGTCTGACAACACAGCGCGGTTTGGTCCTGTACGGTCGTTGCTGCAACAAATGTAGCTCAATATTCACAATATAGAGCCGTGCCTAACAAGTTTTTTTTTTCAAGGCTAACCATAAATCGCGTCGCCACCTACAGGTGTGCATTTGTTTATTGGCAATAAAGCGTCTTTCAAAGAAAATCTGGCTGGCTATAATCAATTCCCTATGCGTTATTTGTCTCATATTCGTTAAACCGTTGGTCAGTTGTATGACAGGAAATGTTTTTTCACTGTTGGCCAGCAAAAACATTTTTTTAATTTGCACGTTAAAAGCTGTAGGCTACAGTTAAACATCAGTAGACGAGTTGCATTAGATTACTGCAGTGTCTCTTGCAAGTTCGCCGCGTGCAGCGCGTGGCATTTGCAGAAGCGGCGCGAGAGTGCTGAAGTGACAGCTCCCGCGTGCCACAGCTGGAGCGCGAGCTGCTGTCCAGCAATCATGACCCCCTCTATACCGATGAGCCGTGGCTGCGAGCTTTAAGGAAATGTATATTGAGAGGGGGAGTATTGAAATCGATTTTCATTAACTCCCAATTTGCTAATTAAGTCAGACCGTTGCAGCAACAAAAAACAACGCTGTATGGCAGCTAATTTTATACATTGCAAATCAATATAATTATTAATATAGCTATATACAAATCACTATAATTAATTTAGCAGGATAAATAATTCGTAATAGCTACAAGAACTCGTGGCAACATGGTACTACTACTACTACTACAATTTTGCAATCACAAGGCAATAGGGACTGTCATGTAAAATGTGACCACATCGGTCTTTATACCCATGCACGGATATGAAAAACTTCGAAAAAAATAAGCAATCTCACCAATTGTTTTATAAAAATATGCACAATGATGATGATCAAATTTCACACTTAAACCAAAATGAATTTGCCCCCAACTGTCAAAATTCAAAGTCAAAATTACAATCTGAAGGAATAAAGAAATCAGAATTCAGTATTTGTAAATGAAAGAGACATAGGCCTACAGTAATCATTTCGATGCATTATAGTCCTCTTGTGGTATGCTGCGGGTAAATCTTTGACCTGTCTTTAATTGACTTTGGAACAGGCTACCAGGGCTCTACATAACGCCCATTTTGGGCGCATTTACGCCTAAAAATTACTGCGTGCGACTGTGAAAAAATATTTAGGCGCACCGGTGCGAGTGACCCGACCGATTCTCATGAATGGATGTGTAATACAATCGAAATAAAAACTACAACACGGAGTGAATCAACACTGAGAAACTGATAGGCTACGTTTCCTACTTCAATCAACTGCTTTTCATGCCTTCAGTCAGCAGAAGTGCAAAAACATGTGCGACGGACTACACTTCAAACAACGATTGTTTACAAAGTGAAACGTGTGACGACGCAGCCATGCGCACTTTACCAGGCGCATCGCGCTGTTTATTTACAGCCAAATCAAAATTAACTGGAAATACCACATTTGGATTATCATAAACAAGATAAGAAATTAGCGGATGCTTGGGGCATAAATGCCATCAAACAATAATGTATTAATAATACATTTAAAAAGTCTTTGAGTTAATCTTTATCACTCATGCTGTTTAAAAAAAAATACTAAATGTATATAATGAGCAAGTATATCATGAAGATTTTTTCCAAACCGGGTTTTTGTCTTATTCTGAATCACTGTACACACAAAATAAATTATTCCCGCTGCGGATTAGCACAATATCTGCGTGACTCGTATTTTTTTTTAAGGTCTATGGACTCACCACAAACAGAGAAAAGTAGATCCGGCTGCAATGTTCTTCCGCGAGGCGCATGCGGTTCTGTTTATGAAGCGCCTGAGCGCCAAAAGTTACGGCTTGCTATAGCTCCGAGTATTGGCATGATTGCATGTGTGATACTGATCTCGTACAAAAATCGAATAGACAAGTTGATATAGAGTAACAACGTTTTAGCCACAACACAAAGCCTCACCAGAACTGATTCACATCTCCAAGCGATTCGATTCAAATGAATCTTGTGTTTTGAACTATTGACTGAATGACTTGCCGCCACCTACTGGCGATTTTATTTTCATATTTATACTTTGCATGGACTTTTTATTTAAAATATTAAACTTTTAAAGTTTAATTTCTAAATATTTCTAAAGTCAAAAACTTATATGTAAAACATTCATACAACATTAACCCATGCATTAATGCATTAAATGCATAGGTGTTTGATTGTATGAAGTCCAGTTCTGCTTTGTGTGTGTGTGTGTGTGTGTGTGTGTGTGTGTGTGTGTGTGTGTGTGTGTCTGTGTGTGTGTGTAATTGTGCTGTACTCTCAGAAGTTAATGATATTATGTCAGAATTATGTTGAATTTAAGAAATTGACAGATTTAACACTTACATTTAATAAGATTAGAAAACATTGCTCTTATAATGGTAAAAATGACCCTGGACATTAAAAGGACAAATATCGTCCTGTAATGGGAAAGATATAATTGGAATGTGTTTGATGGATTAGAATGTGCTCCTAAATTTTTGACTGTGCTCCTAATTTTTTTTAATTAGGAGCACAAGTGCTCCTCAAGAAAAAAGTTAGCGTAGAGCCCTGGCTACATTTATTCAAATTACATTTATCGTTAAAATGCAGCTGCTCAATGGAAAATAGCTTAATCTGTTTTGGTCAGTGACAATTAGAGTAAAGTTATAATCAAGCGAGAATAAAGTTTTTCCAGCTTCGTGGAGGGATCTGTTTTGGTGTTTGTATGGACACATTGCTCAATCAGGCTATAGGCCTATCATAACATTTTCCCGCTTCGCCCCATGGGGCTCATCCCAGATGTGTGTTCATTTGAAACCAGACAGCACTCACGATAGTTCATGCAGAAAATCGGGTCCTGTGTGAGATGTGAGCCACAATGCCATCCTTATTTTGAGGATAAAACTCGATTTAATTAAGCTTGGAATTTTTTATTGTGCATTTGTTCATGCGACGTTGTGTGCTATTTAAAATATCCCTTGTTGATCTCATAATATAAGAGAATCGCTCCCAAGAGAGCTATCTGACCTCTTCATCTTGTAAGGCTTATGCGGCTCTGAGCGGCGTGTTTTTCAGACGAAAATGATCGTGTTTGACTTTCCTTCGCCAAATATGCATTTAAATTTGTAGTTAAAGCAAATGAATCTACTTTTAATGCGTGTAGAAAGTATTAGGAATTGTCTTTTGGCGCCCTCTAGCACGGTTAGCCAAAAGTAAAAAAAAAATTGTTTGTTTGCTTGCTTGCTTTTTCATCCAAACAGTGAAGTTTTTGTTTTTGTGTTTTGTTTTGTGCCTAACAATGCCCTTCAGCTGTGAATTATTCACAATACAGCACAGCCTCTATTACCTTATTGCTTTTATAAAACAGTTAACACATAAAACAACTAATTAAAAGCAAACGTGTATATAATAATACTAATATACTATAGCTAATATATTAATATAATGTTACTTTTTTAAGTAAATTTGCTATCCTTCCGCTAAAAATAGTTCCTACCATTGACAGTAAATGGCATGAGAAGGTTCCTGGGTGTAACATGCCCACTGATCTATATAAATGACTCTATACTGACTGTTATGACTGCATATGAATGTTCTCTATATAGATCAGTGAACATGCCTCATCTTGTGGAGCTCAAATAAAAACGGAGAATAGGAAATGTTCTAATTCGCTGTCATTTGTTTTAAGTTGATAGTCTTTAGTTTAAAACAAACCTATGCGTGGCACAGCGCAAGTTTGAAAGTGTCATTGCAGAGTAAATTGATGGACATGCAGTACCATACCTGAAACAGAAAACTATTAAATACAGTAAACTGTGGGCGTCCACACAGACACTTGTATCTCCCATATGAGAAGTCTCTTCTTTGACAGCAGCAAGGGGCATGGCCTCAAAATTAAAAGTGAATGGCGTAACACAACTCCGTTAGGGGTCACTCATAATTCATTACGTAAATTAAAAAAAAAACGTTAATTTTGCTGAGTTATGTACTATACATGGAACTATATTGATTATTTAAGGAGCTACGGTTGGTTACTAAGGGTGTTGCAGTGATACACAGAACCGTTGGGTGAAGCAGTCATAGCTGTGCTGAATAAACGTATAGCTAATGAATGACCATTCAGAATCAAGGACTGGAATAAACAGTTTAACAATCAAAGAAATGTTTGAAAACCCAGTTGAAACTTGACTGAGTAAACCCAGCCTTTTTTGCTGTCGATTTGATTTCGCCCTGCAGCTCAGGCTGGAAACCTGTACATTTTTTTATTCTGCTTTCGTTACAAACCTGCAGGGACCAATCACAAACCAGCTTATCCACCTGGTGCGCAATTGCCGGGTTTGACACCATGACGGATTGAGAATTGCATACAGAGTTATTTGAACAATGCCCGTTGATCACCCCTCATGTGCAGTAGAAAATACAGAGCAGACTCCCCAGACTAATGTTCAGTTTTAAAAGATAGAGCTTTGTCTGTTGATAGCCAGAAATGTGCTTTAAACCCCCAAAGAGGATCCCCTATTCCCAAATTTATTTACTCAAAATATAAATATATATTTTATGTGTGCTTTCAAACAAGGTTTCAGTACTCACAAAAGTAGGAACGTTTTCGTTCTTTTGAAGGCTGCGCCCTCCATGTCATTGAGATGCATTTCAGAAAAGTAGTTTTAATTATAAAATATACTGTTAATTCCCTGTGAGACTAAATTACTGTAATTTCTTTCTTACTTTGTAATAGTGTTGTCAGAAATATCAACTGGGCTTAAACTGTCAAATACACTGTCAAATATAACGTGAAAATGCCTGTTGTGGTGAGTATTCTTGTAAACAGTCAGTTATGTCTTAAGTGAATATAAACAGTTAAGAAAAGAAAAGATAGATCTGTATATAAGATCCGTGCATTCACTCTTAAAGTGACAGCAGTCTAATAAACCTACTCCCTTCTGTTAATAATTCTGTCAATATGTAGCCTGACGTTGTCATACTCAATTCTAGTCAGAATATGAATTTGATACTGCTCCATTGGGCTGTAATTATGCCCCCCGAGAAGCTATTGTTTTGGGCTAGTAATTGACAGGTTTTGTTGTAAAAACTTGGCGACCCTGTCTGTATGCTCGCTGGAATAAACAATCTTTGCTGGTGTTGTAAAATAAAATTAATTTAAGGATACAAAGAGCACTTACAAACATGATCATCTTTTGCAATGAAAACTAGTGTTATTTTACTTTTGATTACTTTATTCCATTTCTGTAGAATACTGCTGTTAGACCCACCAGAAAAACATAAAGCACGTTTTTTTTTTCATTTGTATCTTTATTTTATTATATTTATTACATCCTACTTGTGATTTGTTTATTTGTTCTCATTTTATTACTGCCTTTTATATAAATTCAGTTCAAAGTTTGAAATCAAGCTTCCTTGTGCAGTTTGTTTGTGCATGTAAAAACACACATACAATGAGCAAACATTTAGATTAGGTAAATGTAATGGTAATTGAATTGATTGATGTTTACCGGTATATGTGAATAAAAGCCCATGTTAAAATCTGATCATCATATAAAGTGAGTGCGTCTCTTCAGTCTTGGATTAAACAGCTTGATTTATATGGATTACTGTTACAATGTGTTGTGTACTTTTGAAGCATGAAAATATTGATTGACTAGAATTTCAATGTTTGGACAAAACCAATTATGGGATAATATAAAAAAATATCTATATGGCAGTTTTCCCTGTGGTATTCCAACCGGCCCGGGGCAGCCTTCGAAATGCTCGGGAACAGATGTTGCATGAACTTGATTACCATAGCAGCAAATTCCTTGTGGCACAGTTTCGGACAGTGCATTGACATAAGCAGGCCTACTGTCTTTGCTTTTATTACTTACATTATAGAATTACACATCACGTATACATCACGAAAAATAATGTTTTGATTAAAATGTCTTGACGATCATCTAACGATGCTAGGGTGCCAAAAGACTATTATAATTGCACAAGAAAAGGGAACAACGGAAAGTTATGAACCCCTTTCACAAACTTTGATAACACATTTCTAGTCATCATTAACAATGTACATCTAGCAAAAATTAACAATTATAAAAGTGTAATATCACTAAAATTGGACATTTATAACACTGCAATTGTAATTATATCACCATTAAATTACAAACATTAAAACTAGTTAACACTGCAGTAAGGTTGTTTCTAATAGACTGCTGTGGAGGTGACTATAAATTTGACATCTTCCTTCTGACTGCAATAATCAATCTCTCTTCTGTTTTTATATTTGCTATATTCTCCCATTCACCAGCATAGAAGTTTACCCAGATATGAGGACCCTGGAAATGTGAAAAGGGTCTATTTGATTTAATTTGCACACTGGCTGTAAAATGTGTAGCAGTATGAAAGCTGAGGCATGCCGGTCTTGACATACTGCCCTTGTGGCTGTCTTCAGACTGTATCTCATCAATCATACTGAATGAATGGCAAATGAATGGTCTGAAAGTGATGGGTTTTCCTACATTCTCAATACGCATTCAGTGACCAACAGCTATAAGCATACACTTGTGATGGCTCATTGCTTTATTTTTCTGTCTAGATCATTAAAACTCACACAATCCAGAAGGAAATAAATTAATATCGCATGATAATTAAATCAACAATGTAGCTATGCATGATACTTAATTACAACTTAATTACAACTTTTGGAGGCTGGGAATATTTGACCATCTGGCCTTATGTCAGAGATGGGCATCAAGTGCAGGATGCGTTATGACATGACAAGGATCTTAAACGATTGATCAGTCTGCTGGATTTATTCATGTCCTGATGCGAGGCTTGGAGAGTAATAGGAGTTTATGATCAATGTGCTCATGTCTGTGTGGCCACATCGCCCCTGGCCTTCGCCTCCACAGTCCACACAATGAATCAGTGCTGGCTTTGGACAGTCGTTTATAGACAGAGAGAGACAAGACTGGATCAGACAGATAAGATTTATAGATTATGTGCTATTGTAGTTTTTGTAGTTCTCACCAACATCAGATTTGTATGAATCAGAGTTTACTGGCCCAACAGCAGAACACTCAGGGGTTGTATGGCCGTTTTGCAATAGGACTACAAAAGTATGTTCTGCATGTCTCTGTATGAGTTTCATTTACCACAGACACACACTGTCTAAAGCACACATGACGCTCACGGTGTTATCAGCCTCTGCCTTCTCACT
Source organism: Pseudorasbora parva (assembly GCF_024679245.1). Taxonomy (NCBI): domain Eukaryota; kingdom Metazoa; phylum Chordata; class Actinopteri; order Cypriniformes; family Gobionidae; genus Pseudorasbora; species Pseudorasbora parva. Next base: position 33,547,891 of record NC_090172.1, read on the forward strand.
GTGTAAGGACATGAATGCATGATCTTCATCTCCAGAGCCGCTCTGAGAGATACTTCATGAGCATTTTACCATTTAATTTGAGGGAAAAAAACTATTGTCATATCCTAAGTCATACACACACAGAAACTCAAAGGTCATCATGGCAACCCGTCAAAATAAAAGTTTGGTTTAACTTGAAGAAATTGACAGAAATATATTAGGCTACACTCTAAAAACTAATACTATGATTTACTCAATTTTTTTGGTGAAACATTTTTACACTAAAAAAATTGAGTAAATTTTAAAGCAGTGAAATCAATTATAGACACCATATGAATTGAGTAAATGTAAGTAAAAAAATTAAGTAGATCTGAGTAACGTCATTTGTTACATTAACAAATTCAATTGAGTAGAAAAAATTGGGTAAAAAGCATTTAAAAACCAATATTTATGACTAATATGAACTGTTTTTACTTATGAGTATTACTAACTTGTATAGTATAACTTTAATTTCCTCTAAACCTTTGTAAAATACTCCACAGTCCACACAAACACATACATGACATGGCCTTTATTGTCGATGAGTAAGTTACAGCAATAACGTTACAGCATATACTGTTTTGACATGTTAAGAATAACAGTTATTTTACAACATTTAAACTCATGTAACAGACATTTTAGAAGTAAAAATGAAACATTTAAAAGTAATTCAAGTGTAATCAACCGGTCTGTTATCCCATTTCCACCGTATCAGCGCTGTTTCTCGAGCCTGAGATGGACTAACGTTACGGTCTGCGGGTGGACTTTGAACTTGAGACCGGTTTCATTCGTAGCTGAAAGATGCTGCGAGGCGCCACACTCCATAACCTGACAATAAATAAACAGTGCCCAGTTTTAATAAGATTTTATCATCCAAATTCATTATATTATTATCTTTACGAATAAAGTTGTGTGTTTTGAGCAACACAGCAGGCGTTTCAAAGACCAACGCCACACGTTAACTTAAAGTGACTCACACTGCGTCCCTAGATGTTGTTTTGAATTAAACAAAATGCCTTTTAGCACAGTAATGATTATATAGATAAAACAAAACATACAAACCTGAATTTCACAGAGGAAATGCCCCAATTCTGCGAAGCTGAGAAGAAAAAAACTGCTCTGGTGACTGAGGAGAATTCAAATATCCGCACTCACTCAACCGTCGAGCTGTCGTCACGTCAGAGGGTGGGGGAGGGGTGCATTGTTTTAATCGAGTAAATTTACTCAATTTCCTCAGTGTGTGTTAAATATTAATAATCTTGATTTTAATTAAGTAATATTTGTGGTTCTTAAAACATATCGGTTTAATTCTCCATTCTCAAATATTTTGAAATAAATTTCACAAATGTATTAAGTATATTTAAAATAAATAATTGGTTATTTGAATACTAAATTATTTTAGTGAAAAAAACTTAAATATAACTATACATTTTAGACAAAATTAACTGTTGGATTTTTAGTCAATTATTTTGGTATGTTTAACTAAAACCATCAAGTAAATGATATTGAGAGATTTTATTATGGTAATAAAGTTAATTATTACTGTGATATTTACTAAGCCACTGAATTATTTTTTAGAGTGTACTGTTGTACAGTAGATTTATCTTTTTTATGTCTCAATGTAATAACATGTTAATAATTATTATTTGTATTATTGGGTGTGCATGGGGAGATCTACATTAAGTTACTTTGCTTAAAACAAGTATACAAAAAAAAATCTTATTTCTGTTTTTGGGACAGAAACAAGAAACAAGTTTTTTTTATCCCACTAGCAGATAATTTTTCTTGTTAAAAGTAAAAATTAATTTAGATTTTATTTTCCAGAAAACAAGAAAAAATATTTTGTCATTTTACTTAGTAAATACATCTTGATTTAAGAATTTTTAGATATTTAACCCTCTGGGGTTCTTCATTTATGGGTCACACTCAGGACCTTCGGGTCTAAAAGGACCCGGAGGTCGGGAATAAAATAAAAAAAAATGGAGTAAAATCAATGAAATATATTTTTGTTCAATAATATTTTTTCTTTTCTTTTTTGGTGTTTTGAGATAATTTTATGATTTATAAATAATATTTATGCAATAATTATGACCCATTTTTTCCGATTGAATATAATAGAATTTTATTTTATTTTTTTTTTCCTTTTTTTATTAAAGCTGTATTTCATTTTAGAGTCAAGCCTAGGCCACATGAAAGCATTTTTTTATTTGATTGGTGCCATCTGGTGGACACAGTGAGCATTTTTATCACGCAATAGCACATTTTTACCACTAGAGTGCATTACAGAACCTGTGTGTGTGTGTGTGTGTGTGTGTGTGTGTGAGTTTTTGTTTGTCTGTTTTGCACTCTTGATGTTTTAGAGATTCACCCCTTCACTGTTGAGTCCTTTTTTTCTGCATCCTGGCTGATTTGTAGATTATATGCACAAAAAACTTTGGTGATGAAAAACTATTTTCATATTTTTGCCAATTTCCCATTCATTTCCTATGGGGGTCTTTTTTGACCCGAAGGCCCCGAGTGTGATTATTTTTTTTACGACCACTTAGACTTTTCCAATCCTGTCCCCAATTTTTTTTTCTGTCCATATACCAAGTACCAATACCCTCACCAAGTTTCGTACCATTCAGATGAAGCTACGATTTTTAACATTTCTTTCAAAAAAAAATTCGGGTCAGAAATGACCGAAGAACCCCAGAGGGTTAAACTGGAAACAAGACAAAAATACTAAATAAGAAATGCGTTTTTTTGCAGTGTAAAATAGTACAAGTTTCAAAAGATTTTGCTGTGGTACCGAAATTGGTACAGAGAACCGTACAATTTAAATGGTATTGGTACCACTACTGGAAGTTTGGTATTGTGAGATCCCTAAGGCCTAGTATTTCCCAGTCTCGTGAGCGGGTGTCCTGAGCACAGTGTCAGATGAAGGACATAATTGTGACTAAATGTGATGTCACATGCCTATTTTTGTCTGCTAACATTTGACATGCTCTTGCTCACTCTTGTTTTTTAGCCTGGGTTCTCCTCGTTGTAATTGAAGAGGGATTTGCCCTGGCGCAGAGAATTAAAGGTATTACTCACACATTGTCACACTCATATCTGTCAACTGTGACAGTCCTATCTGTATTTTTGCACTGGGTTTGCAGTGGGTTTCTGTGCAGCTCATTTAGCTTTCAATGACCAGTAAATGTTTAAACTATTTAAAAATGCAAAAGAATTGCTTCCTTTCATTAGACTACGGAACCTTGAGTTTTTTTGTAAGCTTAAAATAAATAAAGTTTCTTAGTCAAATCAGTATCTAATTATATGGTCCATTCAAGCAACTGTTGATGACAGTGGACTGTTACCATCTGTAAATACTGACTCAGTCTCTTCACACTGCTCCAGTAATTGCTAATCTTAGCTGTATTTTAGTTCCTGTTTCTTCCATCTATCTTTTCCTTACAGAGACGCAAAATGCGGGTGAATCTCTGTCAAACGCTGAGCAGTGCGGCCAGTGGACCCGGAATATCAATGGAGGACTGTTTACATCTCCAAACTATCCTAACTCCTATCCACCCAACAAGGAGTGTGTGTACATCCTAGAAGGTAACCTCCCTAAAAGCAAATGAAAGAAGTTTCTCCGGCTATTCTTCAGCTGTTAGATGTCAGACTGACAGGAGCTGTTAATGACATTGTGATTGATGTCTCCCTCAAGTTAGTAATGTTTACTAATATTAGGAGTGTTATATTTTGCCTCTAGGGACTTCATTATTATGGTATAAGCAACACTAATTATATTCTCTTAACAACATCATATCTGCTAGTGCATCCTCAGTATAACTATACAAGTGTGAATAACGGTTCTGCACTGGCATAACAGTATTTCAAGCAGTGCAAGAGCGCCCCCTGTAGACAAAGCTAGTATAATAAAAAAACAATGTGACAGCAATGTGTCATATTTGAGTCTTTTGAAAGAAGAAAAATCTGAGATATTATTATGAGATCAATTTAATGAGCATTTATGATTGCATTGTTTTTATTTATTTTGTTTAATAAATAAATATGGCTACTATCCAACAACTTAGTTAGAGTTTGAACATTTTAACACTTGAATGTGATGTAGAAAGAAATGTACATGGTTTAGTCTGAGCTTAGTTAAGCTTCCACATTACCTTTATCTCAATTCACCCTAGTGACTAACTTCACTGAACGGATAGTGATAATCCTATGCATATCTATATGCTTTTACATGTATAACAGAAAGAAGCGTTTTTCCCCTTGATAAATGACTGTAGATTGTGCAGAGTCTGTGGTTTTAGTGCAAGCCGCAGCAAATACAGCTGAACAAACCTAAATCAGCAGTGACATTGGTTATTTGTTTCAGAGACTGATATGATTACGGCTGTTGTGCCTCAAGCAGGTGACCTAAATTCAGATTTAGTTAGTGGATAGTGGTTGTTTCATTGTACTACATATTTGTGCATTTATTGTACATCACACATTGGAGATTACTCTGGACAGTTCTGTATTCGTCTTAATAAATCCAAATGAATTCGAATGAAATGTGCCTTGCAATGTAATGGTCTATCAGGTTCTTTCAACAGGGTTATGAAAGAGAGTTTGTCTTCATTTGTAGTAGACTGGCTGTTCATACTGTGGACACTAGATATAATGTGGCTCTGACATCTGTATTTTTCATTTTGATAAATATTTATTTGTGTGTGTGTGTGTGTGTGTGTGTGTGTGTGTGTGTGTGTGTGTGTGTGTGTGTGTGTGTGTGTGTGTGTGTGTGTGTGTGTGTGTGTGTGTGCGTGTGTGTGTGTGTGTGCGTGTTAGTGTGTAAGTATCAGAGTCTGTGTTTGACTACCGTATTATAATAATTGTACAATGTAGTATTCTTTTGTTTTTCATTTTTTAGGAATAGACAATGGGTTTCTCCTGCACAGGCTACAGTGCCACATACTCTATAGTTATAAATTAACTTTTGCTCTTTCTTTCTTGATTCCCTCTCTTCCGCAGCTCTCCCTCGGCAGAGAATTCAGCTGGCCTTTGACAAAACGTACTATATCGAGCCGTCCTTCGAGTGCCGCTTCGACCACATTGAGATAAGGGATGGTCCCTTTGGTTTCTCCCCTCTTATTGATCGCTTCTGTGGGCCAAAGAGTCCAGGTGTGGTCACCTCCACGGGCCGCTTCATGTGGATCAAATTCATCAGTGACGAGGAGCTTGAAGGCTTAGGCTTCCGTGTCAAATACACTTTTATAGCAGGTAACCCTAACGGTCGCTGTGATTTTGCTAAGTAAGACGTGTTCCTGGATCAAGCATCTTTGTTGATCTTGGAACTAGCTAGGGATTTTAAGATAACAAAATTCTAGTAGTTGGTACCAATACCATCAAAATGTTATGTTTTAAAACCAATTTCGGAACTACAATACTATTGTATGTAACCTTTTAATAAAAATATTACATTAAATATTTTTTTCAGTTTTTTTATTTATTATATATTTACTTTTCTCAAATGGAACGGTAAATGCTCATTATGCATTTTAAAAAAACAGAGTGTGTGCGGGGCAAATTAAACAGCGCGTCTGCTTCATTCATACACACAGAGACATGCAGAACAGGAAGGATTAATATTTAAATAGCCTTTTGCAGTTTAATATTCACAGACAATAATATATATCAGCTACAGTCTGGAGCCCTGCACTTAGATAAACAACATAGAAGTGAATGGTACTGAATATACTCTGGAGTCGGTACTACAGGTTCCATAGAAATGCTGGTATCGTCAATTTCAAATTTTCAGTACCGACTTTGTACCATAGTACTGATACTGGTGGCATCCCTACTTGGAACCATATTCCTGTCCAAAAACATAGTCCTAACCCTATCCTATAACCTAATACCCAATACCCCATAATTCACCCCTAAAATCAGAGGGTAATGATAAAATAAGAATGGTATAGAAGCCCCTAAACCTAGTTGTAAGCCTAAACTTGACATTAACTGCAAACCTATCCCTCAAATCCGATTGGTTGTTTGGAATGTAGTTCCAGGAACATGTTTTACTTTGTGAAATCACATTCACTAACCCGGATAGTGAAAGCAGGAAGTTTTGAATCTCTGAGCTTGATAACCGAATTCTTAAATGCATTTCTGAATTTAAATAGATAGCCTTGATGTTCCGGATCTTGTGAAACATCCTTGCTTGTCTCATCTTAGGCCTGTTTCCCACAGCAGCATTGTTTATCTGTATGTCTGTCGGGCTTGATATATGTTCTGCACGCATATAAAAATACAAATACTTGTTCTTGATTCACTGGGTTTTTTAGAATTCTGGGCAAGATCCTGTTCAGATACAGTAGCATTAAGAGTTTCAGATGTTCTGTGTGTTTAAGGTCAAATAAGACAAACACTTAATGCTGCCTATTAAATCAAACGGCAGATCTTTGCACCTCAGCACCCTCGGCTCTCTTAAACTGGATTTTATTGCACGTTTGGGGCATGGGATTTCCAGTGTGTGCTATCTGGGTAATGCGATATCTGTCTTATCATTTCAGACCCAGATTTTCATTTGCACGTTGGTGGATTGCTAAATCCAATTCCAGGTAAGCCCCTCAATATTTTCACCCCCCACTTCAATTCCATCTGAAGTGCTTTCTATTCTCTGCAGCAGACTGCAGGCTATCTGCTACTGACATCCACTACTCCCTCTCTCTGTTGGTCTTATGCTGCCTATCTTGTGTCTCTTGTCAGACTTTCCATTTCTGTTTTCTCCAAAAAACCCTATATTTGCCTCCAATTTGCAGTCAATGCTTCTTCCATTTGCAGTCAATGTTTCTTACTTTCTTTTTGCTGGTAGCACTTTAGGTTTTCTTTTTTCTTAATTTCTTTTTCCAACCTTTTCTTCCGGCAGATTGCCAGTTTGAGATCAGTGGTTCAGACGGAGTCATCCGCTCCAGTCAGGTGGAAGAAGAGGATAAGATCAAAAATGGAGATGCGTTGGACTGCATCTGGACCATCCGTGCCCTTCCTCAGTCCAAGGTGACCCCCATGGCTCCTCCTTTACTTTCACAGTTCATCAAATCAGATGACCCTGCTCTTCTGCCACGGGCAGATATATGAGCACCTTAAACCTGACAAGAGGCAGGAGGCCACCAGGCCCCCTGACCCTTTTTCTGCTGAGAAAACTTTTCAAGGAGAGCTCAAATTAGCAATGCAGCAGCAGCAAGTATTAGGCCAATGATGCAGAAATGGTGGTACAGCCGAATCAGCAAGTACTAGGAATAAGACTGAGGGAAGAAAACGGCATTAAGATGGCCCAGGGATTACACGCTTACCTGCGCTAAGCAGACCGGAACACTTAGCAGGCTAAAAAAACATCCCCGAAGAACTTGGCAGAAGAGTGAATGATTACAAAGCATAAAGACAAGTCATTAGAATTGTGAGGAGCAACTTTTTTGAGAATCTTTTTATTCCTGTCTCTTTAAGAAAACATAGCCAGGAGATTTTTTGTTGTTGTTATTCTTGGTAAGCAGTCCCCATAGATCAGGTCAGTTCGCTCTGTGTCAGACTAAAATGCAGCAGTATTTTCCATTCTGCTCGAAATTCCTTTTGTGCAAATTTTTGAATTCTTGTCATATTCGAGTCAGCATTTTGCAGAATCTAGCTGATGTGTTTAAAGGTTGCTTCTTCCCTGCAGATATACCTTCGCTTCCTTGAGTACCAAATGGAGCACTCAAATGAGTGCAAGAAGAACTTTGTGGCCGTGTATGATGGCAGCAGCGCCATTGAGAACCTGAAAGCCAAGTTCTGCAGCACGGTGGCCAATGATGTGATGCTGGATACCGGTGTGGGCGTCGTGCGCATGTGGGCCGATGAGAGCAGCAGACTCAGCCGTTTCCGCATGCTCTTCACCTCATTTGTGGATCGTGAGTACAGACATTCTTAATGTTCAAATTACAACAGGGTGGACGTACAATATCTAATACACAATGACATAGACAAAGTGAGTATACAACAATATACAAATCAATAAAATGTAGTGAAGACTAGTAATGGTCACTTGTACCGTTGTATTGAGATGTTCATTTTTTTAGCTATGGGCAAATCAGCAGCTTTCATTGTGCTAGAAAGTTAGTATGGATGGATTTGACCTTTGGAGAAGCCTGTGCCACGTCAGCTAGCCAAAAAAAAGAAAGAAAAAGAGTTAGAGCCAGCAGGCTGGGTAGAAACATCATTTATATTTCATTTTTTTGTAATGTGCTTTAGGCAGAGTCTGCCTTTCCAGGATTGAATTCTTCTGCTAACCGCAATATGAAAACAGCACGAAAACAAAGAGAGCAGGACAGTTCCCCAGATTATAATATGCCAAATTTCATTAAGATATACATGCGATTAACATTAAAACTTAATATACTGCAAGAAAATGCTGCCGTACATCTCTATTTAACTGTTACACACACTGGGATGAAATATTGTTAACCGTCAACACTCATAGTCTTCAAAGTCTATATCCAGGGACATTACACTTTTTAATCCAATATAAATGTATCATGCAGAAATGGAAATCAGCTCTTTTCAAGCATGCAAGTTTATCACAAACGTTGCTCGAAATGTCAGAATAAAGATGTTGAGTAATAGACTGAAATACGCTATGATCCATGGGAACTGACTCTAACCTGTTTTGTCATTTAAAAATTGTCCATTAAAAAGTGTGAAGTTAATTAAAGTAATCTCTGTAGAAAGCAGTAATATCAAAAAGCCAATTACTCACCCAACCTTTGCATAGGAAATCAAATAACAGGGTTATAGTGTTGCACATTTCTCATGCTAATGGGTCAGTCAAGATAGAAAATTGGAAGTTATCTCTTGCCGCTGAAAAGAAAGAAAACAATAAATGAAGAATTAGATGGTGGGTATGGACAATATATCACATTTTCCTCGTTTGCCTTTCAGGACAGTGGCTGTTTAAAGGTTCTATGCAAATTGCAGAAAATTACCATGGAGCAAACAGATATTTTTGCTCTAGACTGTAATACTTTTAATAAATGCCAGAATAATCAGAGGAATTAATTGCCAATGTCAGTGTCAACTCCATCTGAATATTAATCTTGCTCACAGTGCAAAAGTAGTGGCATTGGCAAATGCAAATGATGTTTGTAGAACTGTTAAAAGCCTTGCAGCACTGTGAATAGATTTGATACAGCCAAGTAGTGTTTGGATTAGTTGGTTCATTTAATGCCTTCACTACCATCTTGGCAATGGCAATACTTTTACTTTCTATTCCACTGTGCTTTTCAAAATATCATACAAGCTCTTTGCACCTTGGTAGATTTTTCCTTTTACCATCAGAATACACACCAATTACATACCTGACATTTCTCCGTAATGGACTACTCATTTTGAGGTACATTGAGATGTTGCAACAGTAATTCCTCAACAACAGCATTAACAAGTGTATGTCCATCTTGAATTTATTGCGGTGCACATGGGGGAAGTTACTGTATCAATAAAAGCATACATTAACCCAGCACTAACATGAATGACTGATGTAAACGTTTGCAAAAAAATCTTGCTCCACTCTTTATCTCTTCTCAAAGCCGTAAGAATGACAGAAAATCTGCATTAATAGACACGGTTTTAGGTAAAAGTGGCTCACAGCTGATTTGCAAAACTATTTCAATAAGAAAATAATGATATTAGCCGGAGAACTACACAATATAAAACACAAAACATTGTATTTCGAACACCTGGTAGAAAATATATACATCATGTTTGAGGGCGGGTTAAGTTGTTCCCAGGTGGACCATTTACAACACTGGTGGATATAACACAAATGTCTTTCCTAGTGATGTAAGTCACGCATTAGGATTCAAAAAACCAACGGCTCGTATAGACAGTTCAGAGTCAATTTTTTTTTTTTTTTTTCGAGAGACAACCTTATTTATTGTGCACTTTTCAACTTTGCTGAACGTTTACATTCACAAACATCTATATTACAAACTGCAGGATAGGGAATATTAAAAAAAATAAAAAAAAACGTAATGGGGCGCTTGATTTAATATGTTGATTAGATGCTCAAGAAACATTTCTCATTATTATCAATGTTGAAAACAGTTGTGCTGCTTAATATGTGTTATGGAAACAGTGATACATTTTTATATCTTGTAAGGTACATTTTGGTACTGATCATCAGTGGCCACTGGTGGAAGGAAATAAATGCATAACAATTTTGGAAATGTGCACAGCTCGGTATAGTGGGAGCACGGAACTGTTGCCAGGAAATGAAAGTTATAACCTCTTCAGTCCTGTGTCAGAAGCACTTAGTCACATAAACTGGACTAGATTTGACCCTTTCCTCTCAGGCTCTAGTGTTGCAGTTGCAAGGAGGACACTAATGTAGTGGTTAGGTTTGTTGGTGTAAAATGGAGACTGTGCAGCTAGTATAGGGAGACACGATGAGGAGATGAGTGTCGGGGTTTGCAGACACAGCCTGAAGGATTCATCCCCAGAGATCAGCACTCACCTTCAATTACAAGCTTATCTCTCCCCTCCTTCTCTTTCCATTCTTCATTACCCTCCACTCTGACTAGCATGCTAAGCGTTCGTTCAGTCAAGAGCTTCATGGCAATTTGGCCAGATGGGCTTTGTGATGGCTGTTAGATTTGATTTATAGTGTTGTGCTCAACACCCGCTACACAGCCTGTGGCACAGGTATTAGGTGCACATTCCTTCAAACGACTGCTAACGCCCTGCTATGAGAATAAAGAGCTGATTTTTTAATCTTTTTTATCTGTTCTGTTTTTCAGCTCCCTGCTCTAGCAGCACCTTTTTTTGCCACAGCAACATGTGCATCAACAACTCACTGGTGTGCAACGGCGTTCAGAACTGTGTCTACCCCTGGGATGAGAACCACTGTAAGGGTGAGTTACTGCATAAACACCTCAGTCCCCTATGACCTGGTCTACATTTGTAGTTCTTCTCTAAAAAAAACATTGTGTTTTATGAGAATATTTAATGTTGCTTTTTGTGAATAAATTATAATTTGTTGCAACTTAATTGTTTATATATATATATATATATATATATATATATATACACACACTAACTTAAAGGATTATTAGGAACACCTAACACCTTAAATTTCTCTTTAATGCAATTATCTAATCAACCAATCACATGGCAGTTGCTTCAATGCATTTAGGGGTGCGGTCCTGGTCAAGACAATCTCTTGATTGTGACATGGTTGTTAGTGCCAGACAGGCCGGTCTGAGTATTTCACAGTCTGCTCAGTTACGGGGATTTTCACGCACAACCATTTCTAGGGTTTACAAAGAATGGTGTGAAAAGGGAAAAACATCCAGTATGCAGCAGTCCTGTGGGTGAAAATGCCTTGATGATGCTAGAGGTCAGAGGAGAAGGGGACGACTGATTCAAGCTGATAGAAGAGCAACTTTGACTGAAATAACCACTCGTTACAACCGAGGTATGCAGCAAAGCATTTGTGAAGCCACAACACGCACAACCTTGAGACGGATGGGCTACAACAGCAGAAGACCCCACCGGGTACCACTCATTTCAGCTACAAATAGGAAAAAGAGGCTACAGTTTACACAAGCTCACCAAAATTGGACAGTTGAAGACTGGAAAAATGTTGCCTGGTCTGATGAGTCTCGATTTCTGTTGATACATTCAGATGGTAGAGTCAGAAATTGGCGTAAACAGAATGAGAACATGGATCCATCATGCCTTGTTACCACTGTGCAGGCTGCTGGTGGTGGTGGTGTAATGGTGTGGGGGATGTTTTTTTGGCACACTTTAGGCCCCTTAGTGCCAATTTGGCATTGTTTAATTGCCACGGCTTACCTGAGCATTGTTTCTGACCATGTCCATCCCCTTATGACCACCATGTACCCATCCTCTGATGGCTGCTTCCAGCAGGATAATGCACCATGTCACAAAGCTCAAATCATTTCAAATGGGTTTCTTGAACATGACAATGAGTTCACTGTACTAAAATGGCCCCCAGTGTCTCCAGAACCCAATAGAGCATCTTTGGGATGTGGTGGAACGGGAGCTTTGTGCCCTGGATATACATCCCACAAATCTCCATGAACTGCAAGATGCTCTCCTATCAATATGGGCCAACATTTCTAAAGAATGCTTTCAGCACCTTGTTGAATCAATGGCACGTAAAATTAAGGCAGTTCTGAAGGTGAAAGGGGGGTCAAACACAGTATTAGTATGGTGTTCCTAATAATCCTTTAGGTGAGTGTATATATTATTTTGTGTCATTTCCTTTGTCCACTCATTCACTTTGGGCAGAAAAGTTATTCTGAATAATAATATAAATAGATTTTGACTACTCTTTTAAGTCTCTATATGGTTTAAAGTTTGTTTGACTAAGAACTCTTTGTATCTCCACCTCAGAGAGTAAGTCCAAGGGACTCTTTCATCAAATCACCAAGACGCATGGCACGGTTATCGGCATCTCTGCTGGTGTGGTTCTGGTCTTGCTCATCATCTCCATCTTGGTGCAAATGAAGCAACCCCGTAAGAAGGTAGTGGCCCGTCGGCCGGCAGTCTTCAACAAAGGCGGCTTCCAAGAAGTCTTTGATCCCCCAAACTATGAGCTGTTTTCCCTCCGTGACAAGGAGCTGTCTTCAGACCTGGCTGAGCTGTCGGATGAGCTGGACGGCTACCATAAGCTGCGGCGCTCCTCCACCATGTCTCGATGCATCCACGAGCACCACTGTGGTACCCAGGCCTCCTCGGGCGGCAGCATGAAGCAGAGCCGCACCACGCTCAGCTCAATGGAGCTCTCTTACCACAACGATTTCTCCAAGCCACCTCCCATGAAGACCTTCAATAGCACCAACACGGGTACCTACAAGAAGAGCTGCTATGGCTACAAACAGACTCACGACTGCGCCGAGCAGGTGATCGAGGACCGCGTCATGGAGGAGATCCCCTGTGAAATCTACGTGAGGGGTGGGAGCGTAGGAGGCGCTGCAGGCAGCATTGGAAGTGGCTGCGGGAGCATTACCATCCGTAACCATGGCAATGCTCGTAGTAACACCACCTCAACTACCGTGGTGGACCCGGGACAGCGCTCCATATCTATGGACTTCTGAGATGGCGAGGGAGAACGAGACCACCCTGACCACCACCGACTTTGTCCTGCATTGCTGTTTTTGATGCACAGGCTCCAGTGCCATATAGACAAGCACGGAGTGAACGGACTATACACGGAAAGACAGATAAGAAGACATGTGGCTGGCTATTTTAATCTATGTACATTTAAAACTGAAGATAAACAGTATGTAGGTTTTGTGTTGTTGCTTGGCATTAACTCACATTTTGCACCATTTTATTCTGTGGATAACTCAAATTACAAACTCAAATGAAGATGACTGTCATTATTATGAACTGAAGTCATCTAGTGGTCAAAACCTTCCCTGTATCCTTAAGAGCCGCTCACACCAAGGACCATAACGATACAAATTTAATAAGCATCCTAATTCTACAAGAATAGTGAAGTCAACAACACAGCTTTAACGTTAATGACACAGAGGACCGATTTTTTTGCTGGTGAACAATAAAATATTGACTGCCAATCAGAATCCACCCTACTTTAAAGAGCTCAGGCATTTAAAGCAGCAGATGACAACTGCAATACAGGCTTATAATAAACACAACGTTATTGTCCATTGGTGTGGATGCAGTTATTGATATTGTTACAAGTATTGTTCACACCGTGCCTAAACCAGACAGGATAAGACAGGTTTTCTTCCACAAACAAAAATGGCATTTGACATGGTTATCACTGCTAATCACAACGTTTGATGATTCATTTGCAGTTGTGCAGACCAATGACACTGCACTATGGGCAAGGCAAAAAAGCAAGCAACAAAATGTCTTGTCCTGTGGTGTAGTTTACGGGAGGAAGGTAAACTACACAGCCTGAATTTATAATTCAAACCCATTTATACTGTGGTTCGTGGAAACCTGTAACCTGGTTGTGTTTACCTGCAAGCTCCAAAAGTGTGATAAGATTTGCACAAGCCGTTCCTATCACAAAGCTGATGATAAAATATGTGACCCAGTTGAATTCTGTTGAGAATTTACCACTTTAAAACACTATAAAGGAAGTAAAATATGATCTAAAACAGCCACTTAAACTAAAAAGACTGATGAAATGAGGAGAAAACATCATCTTCCACCAGCATACATTAGAAAGTTTGGTAACACTTTACAATACTGTCTCATTTGTTAACATTAGTTAATGTATTAACTAACATTAACTAACACTAACTATGAGCAATACATTTGTGTCCGTATTTATTAATCTTTGATAATGTTAGCTGTTTATTGTTTGGTCATGTTAGTTCACTGCGCATTAACTAATGTTAGCAAATACAACATTTGATTTTAATAATGTAAAAGTAAATGTTGTAATTAACATTAACTAAGATTAATAAACCCTGTAGAAGTATTGTTCATTCTGAATTCATGTTAAGTAAAGTACAAATGTTAACTAATGAAACGTTATTGTAAAATGTTACCAAAAGCTTTACTCATGACCACCTTACATTACCAGAATGTATCACGTTTTATTGTATGCCTATTTATTGTGGTAAATTTCAACTAACAATTTATTACAAAATCTGTTAAGGGAATACATTTTTACTATAGATTTATATACTATGGTACAGTTTCATAAGAGTTTGTACAAGTTAGAGTCAAGTGCCATGTGTAAAATGTGTTCTAATGATGACTGACAGGAAAAAAAACCTGCCCTTTCAATATTCTAGGAGATGACATAGATGAAATCATTAAGAGCCTGATGAATTGTTGATGAGTTGGAAATAAACTATTTCGAGGTAAAGTTAGTTTGACTTCCCATGGCACTTGGAATTAGAACATTCTGTCAAACTGATAAGATTCCAGGTGCTTAAATAATATAAAATACATCATATAGTCTATTCTAGGAAGCATGCCCTAAGACCCACTCCCCCCAAAACTACACCCTTGGTATTGTCGCTTTGCATGGTCATACCTGCTCAGCACAACAAAGTTTACATGGAAGACAAAGGATTCAGTTTTTTGCTTTAGGCACGGTGTTAAGAGAAACATGCCTTTAACCAAGAACGGCTACTTTTACTATTAGCACAGCATACACAAACACTGACCTTATTTTTGCTTTTTGCCATTGGTTTTTAAGAGTTGCTTTTTTAGCTTTTGTTTTAAGCAAATTCCCTGTGTGCACTTATTATTGTGTCTCAGTGGCCATTAAAGACCACAGCACATATGTTATATGTTCTTTTAACCCATACCATTTTTGGAAGTTCAACCTATCCATTACAAGCTTCAGATAAAGTGTGGAAACTGTAAATGATGCTTACACCTTTTGTATAGAAATTATTCTTTTTGTTGTTAAATAAGTAAAAATAAGCAGGAATATATTTTCTAACCAATATATGTTGTATATCAAATTATACTGCGCTTCCATAATTTTAGTCATAACATGAATAATTGTAAAGATGTTGATGTGAGAGATGTGCAATTACATTTTAATAAAAATTACACCACCTAACGTATCTTTGATTGTTGTATGACGTGAGCAACAATATCTTTGCATCTTGTGATCCACTAAAAATCATCCAGCATGCATATTTAATCTACATTACTTTACTTCAGTCAAAGATTACCACTAATAATATTTTATTATTGTCATTATTGGATGTGTTTACATGCTAAGAACATGCCTTTCATCTTCACTGTCATTTGATTTTCTGTTCACTTATTTTGCTTTAGTCCTCTCCCGGTGTCCATCTCCCTGATGTGTCATGTTGAATTAGACTGCAGGAGCACTCACGGCCTCATACGTCTTGAAAAGGACAGACGCAGTGCAGGTCACAGCCTCCATGAGACCCAGAGGCCACGGCCATCCAAAGTGATTGTCACTGAGGTTAAAGTCAGTATGAATTTTGAAAATGAAAAGTGTCTCAATTTGTTTTCAAGTTCCTGATTTAATTGTGAATTATTCATAATATCATGGATGGGTCTTCTTAACACATTATTCCAAAGGAAAAACATATTTGTCTTCGCAGAGGTCACGACTGAATTTCTGCACACAAAGCATGGCCTGCCTATGGCTATAGGCTAGTGCACAATGTTCATTTCGTGATACTTTATAGTGCTTGGCTAGGAACAAGTCTTTTTTTTTTTTTCGTTTTTATTTAATTAATTAATAAAATTTTAGGTGAACCGTTCCTTTAATCACTGATTTTCTACTCGTTTTATTGAATATTGACTGCACATACCATGACAAAATCAAGTCGATCTCACATTAGGTCATGTATACGCGTTGTCATGACCTGGGATTGTTAGCGCCATACTCCTATAGAATATTTCAATCATAGTCGACTTCATGAAGTTTCTTCAGATATAGGCAATATCAAACAGGCATGTCACTGATAAGCTGTAACTTAGCAGGTTGCTTTTACACTTGCAGTGAAAAAAATATACAGCATGTTAAAATGTGATTTAATAGAATTAGAGAGATAAACAAGCGCATATTAAAGTCATCATGAAACGGAAGTTGCAATAGTTGTGCCATCACGCAAGAAAACACGTCATTGGAGAAAAAGAGTTGCGGCAAATTGGGAAAGTTATTTTGATTAAAGATTATCATGGCGCATGAAGTAAAAAAGGGGGAGGGGTGCACCGAGCTTACTGCAATATTCCGTTTAAAAATATAATAATAGTACATTTTGATTTCATGGTCTTGTAGACAATTAGCCTTGTCTGCTCTGGTTTTTTTTTTGTAACGTTAGCTAACTTACATCCAGCACTGGTCAGTCAAATCTGTTTTAAACATCGGCATTGGCTCCTAAAGGTAACGTTAGCTTATATTTGGGTGGAATCATATAACGCAAATCACTTTTTGGGTGTTTGTCTGCTACGGTTATTTGCTGCCATCGCGTGTCGGTTCAGTGTAAATAACATTTCATTTCGATATGAACTGCAGCGATATGGGCTGCATTTCCCGATAACGTTGTCTTTTAGCGCGCTGCGAAGACTCTAAAGGTATAACTTAACTGAAGGTATACCATTTCTAGGCGTGTTCCCCGAACTATACCTTAGTAGGTCGCTTAAGGTAACGTAAACCTTCTTAAGTGTGAAGTTAGCGGGTGCTGTCCGTGGCCGCGGTGCTGAATTGGCTTATATCGATAGCTCAAGAATCGATTATTTACTCTATGCAGAGGCTGTTTCACTGCGTTATGCGAAAAAAAAATCATGTTCTTTATAAAAGAAGCACTTCAGAAATAGTTTAACTTTTATTTATCATACAAAATCGCACCTAAACTTTACATAATTCTGAAGTGAGTGCACGAACCAGCAATCTCATGCTCAGCCGCATCATGAGCATCACGTGTCATTTAAATTATTACAATATATTTTCCATAGTGTCTTGATTTACTCCACAACCAGGGATGATTGCCCATGCAGCAGCTGCATCACATTGTTGATTAAATAACTAATTTATATTATTAGATGGCAATAAAAACGCAACACGCAAAACATAGCCTATAATCAGCTGCTACTAGAAAAAATGGAAGAAAGAGGAGAGAAGCTGATTTCAGGTCCAGTTTGTCTCGACAAAGTTGGTCCAACAAGATCTAAAAACTGCTGAATTTGCTGTCGTGGTAGGCGAAATTAATTTTTAACAGCAGATTCTGACATGGTAGCAAGGGGACTAAAGTTTTCACGTATGAAATATCGTGAACATATACTAAACATCTTTGATTTAGCACAATTATATTCGCTGCCTCGCTGCCAAAGTTTGACTAAACTCCCCTCCACAATCATTCCATTTAAATAGGCTCCTAAGCTTTTCCTGTCTAATGGTTTGGCAGCTGATGTACCTTTGAATAATATCATTAAAAAGCTAACAACCATTAGCGTTTGTAATGACAATTTTAATCCTTGCATAAAAATAAAAATAACACAATTACAAAAAAAAAAATTCAACTTACTAGCCTAATTGAACACTGGGTGTATATTACAACTTCTACGAATTATATTCGTATAGACTGACATATCAAGAAGCTTTTTGCACAGTGGTGGCCACTAGTGGAATAAACTGTTAATAGTGATAAGGTATAGCTAAGAGTGGTCCAGACTAACCTTACGAAAGTGTGACTTACAGAAGGTAGTATTCTTAACTAAGTTCGTTTCGGGAAACACATATTAACGTTAAGTGATACCTTGGTATAACTTAAGAATGACGTGGTGTTAAGAAGGTTTCGGGAAATGCAGCCCTGAACTGCAGTGTCCTGATTAGCTGTGGTTGTCATGGCTCGGACTTCAGTTCATATAATAATCATCATGACAGTCTTTTTTTTAATTTATATAATTTATAATGAAAATATTTTTCTTGGGTCTGTTAGGAGAAGATAGAAAACAATAAAGTCACACTAGAAAATATAAGGCCTATCCTGGGGTGAACAATATAATAAAGTTATTTCAATATAGCCTAATGGTTATACAGTTTAAATCTAATAAAAACACTATTAGCCTAATTCTAAAGACAAATTAATAATATATTAATAGACAATATTGTTCTGAAATAAAGGAAAGAAAAATAAACAAAACGTCATTCTTTTATTTTTATTTCCTTTATTTCAGAATTGTCTATTTTTACCCTGCTAAAAATACAAACACAACATAAAATAGCTGATACTGCTATGAATAACTAATGCTATAAAATTGTTTAAAATATGAAACATTATATCATAAATTAGAATATGAATTATGAATTAATTAAAATTATTCAAAAATTCGGATAAGCTACTTTGTCATGACATGTGTGTGGTATGGTTGCTTTGATGCTAAGTTTTATTTTTTTTACCAAAACCTGCTGGTTACAAGAGCAATCGTGCAGTGATTATTTTGTACCAACAGAGGGGGCTGAAAGCAAGTGTAATTTATCAAATGAACCTAGAATGAACAAACATAAAAATAAAAATAAATATCAATTTTTTAAAAATTGATATAGGCTTTTAGAAAATATGCTGTGTTAAATAGCCTACAGTTTAACTTTAATGTTCTCATTTTTATTTTGAAATGTGTTTCGGACATAATACATTTGTACTTAGCATATCAATAGCTGTATACCATTTCTCTTACTGTCATTGTTATTGCATTGTAATTCAGTTTTACTTACGACATAATAATAATTATGATCAATTATATATATATATATATATATATATATATATATATATATATATATATATATATTTTTTTTTTTTTTTTTTTTTTTTTTAAGTTTTTTAAAAAGTTTATGAAAGCCACACTGAAATCCAATCTATGAAATCCAAAGATATGGAAGCCACAACCACTAATAAACAAAAATGTTCACACATAAGCAGCAGCATATTTTGACAGCATTTTGGGGCAGTGTAATAAAAACGCAATAGTTTGAGCTGAATATACTATCTATTCTAACGTGATTTTCAATATTCGTTGAACGAAAGTTTCTTAATGTTAATATAAAGGATGTGTGTAATATTTCCACCATGATGACATGTGCTAATGCTGTGACTGAGAGGAGGCGCGTGTGGTGAGGTTAAAGTTGACGCTTCCGGCCGGTGTCTCTCTTCAGCTCTCCGCTTCCCGCAGACAGTCCTTCACTCCGCACAGCCATGGCCAACGTCGCCGATACCAAACTATACGACATTCTCGGGGTCTCCCCCTCGGCCTCCGAAAACGAACTGAAAAAGGTACGGGCTTATCTACCTTGTCTTTAATTTGGGTGCAAGTTCGCGCTGTTTAAGAGTGTGGAGTTTTGTGTGTAAATCAGGAAGAGAGGTGGATTAGCACTGAGCTAAAGCTCGTCGTGAGTTTGGCCTAGTGTCTATAGTTACCAGTTCGTCGGACTAAACTGACGAGATGAAGTGTTGTTGTGGGGTTTAATCAAGCCCACCTGCTGTCTCTTTATCTTTCTGTTTACATGTGTATATGTTTGATTTATGTTGTGGACTTGAACACCAAACGCAGTCATTTGTATATCGTCATGTAGCGGCTTTAAACTGTTAGCGTCAGATCACCGTGTGGCCGGTGTGCGGGCCTTGAATCTGGGCTTTTCCCCTTTACATTCGTGTCATAATGCCAACGAGGTCACACGTACAAGTACTTTAATACAAATCAAATGAAAACGGACCGGTATTGTTGTCCTCCGTTTTTTATATTCGTTGTTTATCACAATTAACGTTAGTCATGCTATGTTTTGGCGCAGAGGGATTTCTGCTCTGGGGCAAAACATCTAGAATAACGTAAGATAAAATCTTTAAACCGACAGTAATTATTGAGCGTCAGTAGTTACAGCTCACTGGTTTATGTTGTTTTGGATTATGATAATTTTGCGCTGTTCAAGGCCAACCGGCTTCACATAAACGTGACGCACAAACTGAAACTCCGTAGTCTTCGTTCTTGAATCATTTGCTAAAATCTCGTGAGATATTTGCTAGGATACTTAGGCAGCTGTAACTGTTTACTTTTCAACCATGTTCCTTTTGTTAAGATATTTGTTTAAATGCTGGATGTTGTTTCATGTATGTTTTCTGAAGTGAAACTAACCTTCTGACACCGTTTTAATATATTTCAGGCTTATCGGAAATTAGCAAAGGAATATCACCCTGACAAAAATCCAAATGCTGGAGACAAGGTACGAATAGTTATATAATGATTTTATTAATGAAAGTTAATAAAATTATGATTTTATTTTTACCCAGAAATAGTGCACATTCATATAATATGACATGTAAATTGATATTTTTTCTACTTTTGAGGTTGATTGAGAAATGTTTGAAATAATATCATCTTTGTATGTCTTTCTAACATAAATTAAGTTGTCTAGTGAAACCGGAGTGTCTTCTGAAGAAACATCTAACTTCATTTGATGAACTGATTTAGACTTTTATTTAGAATTAAACATTGATCAGTGCACATGTACATACAGCACTACTGTATATATAATGTGTACATTATAGAATACTGCAAGCAGACACTTAGAACAAACTCATTGAACTGCTTGGATATGGATTTTTTATTTTTGGTGGAATGGACTTTCAATGAAAGGCCAGATATCTCGGGTCTCATTAAAATGTCGTGTCAAAGATGAATACATTTTTTGTGGGTTTGGATGGATGAGTAAACTTTAGGGTGAACTATCCATTTAAAGCTGTAATAATGCCTTTATTCAAAGGTTTTATCTTTTTTTCTTTGCAGTTCAAAGAGATAAGCTTTGCATATGAAGTACTAACTAACCCAGAGAAGAAAGAATTGTACGACCGCTATGGGGAACAAGGTCTGCGAGAAGGTGGCTGTGGAGGGAGTGGGATGGATGACATCTTTTCCCATATTTTCGGCGGCGGCCTGTTTGGCTTCATGGGTGGACAGGGTCGGAGCAGAAATGGAGGGCGGCGGAGAGGGGAAGATATGGTCCACCCTCTGAAGTAAGTGAAATTACAAAGCTTCCACTTTTTAGGGATCTGTATAAATCCTGCTCTCTGCTGTCCTTAAGAAGTCACATTGACCCCTTCTATTTCCTCCTCACTGTTGCACAAGCATATGTATAGCATCTTAAGATGCTTTAAATGTCATTAAGTTTTTTGGCCTTTTTCCAATCTGTGTTTAAGCTGCTCTTGTAATGTTCTGGAAGAGCTTTCTCACTTTTTTTGGTTTTCTTTCAAAGGGTGTCTCTTGAAGACTTGTACAATGGAAAAACAACCAAATTACAACTGAGCAAGAATGTTCTGTGTAGCACTTGTAATGGGTGAGTAAGAGTTTTCTTTTTTAAGGGTGTTTTCACGACAATTAGGGAGAGACATTTATAATGAAGATTGTCTTAGTTTCTCTTTGTCCCACCACACCCAATCAGTTCTATAAACTCCTGCATTTTATGAGTCTCATGAGTTACTGGATTTTTAAATAAGTCTGAGCTGTACAGTTCACAAAAGCCAAGCAAATTTTTCTAACGCTTTAAAAGCTTAAGTCATGTATTGAAATGTTTGACACTGAGGCTGTTTTGTCACCTCAGTCAAGGTGGGAAGTCTGGTGCAGTCCAGAAGTGTACAGCCTGCAGGGGACGTGGTATGCGCATTATGATCAGACAGCTGGCTCCTGGCATGGTGCAACAGATGCAGTCAGTGTGCACTGACTGTAATGGTGAAGGTAAGGGAGTCTGAATCTATACTGACCATTGGTGTTATTGAGTTGTTATTGTCAGCCAGTGTGTTCATGTAGACTGAAGGTTTGTTAATGGTTTCTTTATCCAGGTGAGGTGATCAGTGAGAAGGACCGCTGCAAAAAGTGTGAGGGGAAGAAGGTGATTAAAGAAGTGAAGATTCTGGAGGTGCATGTGGATAAAGGTATGAAGCATGGACAGAAGATCACCTTCGGCGGTGAGGCTGACCAGGCACCTGGATTAGAACCTGGAGACATTGTCCTGGTCCTGCAGGAAAAGGAGCATGAGGTATTTCAATGGTCTTTCATAAATTTCAGAAACTATTTTTTTTATTTGAGAACTGTGATCATTAAGGTGCAGTCAGCATATTGCAGGCAGCAACGCTGCATATACCGTCAAACTTTCGCCGTATCCGGTCGGCAAAACTCAGAACACATCTTCCCTTCTTAAGAATGACTTCAGTGCCGTTTTGTTCTTTTCTCAGAGAAAAGCTCAACTCCAAGTCTTCCAGAGTCACAGTGAAGCTGATTCGAAAAACCGCCGTTTGCCAGTTTTTGTGTTTACTAGAAGCACGCAAACGCAACTCGGCCATTATGTTAAGCCCCGCCCATCGATTCTATACACAATGTGATTGGCCCGACCTGAGTTTGGCTTTTACAGCTCAGAAGTGAATTGAGAGTTGCTAGATGACACTTGCTGCAAATTAGATTTGCTTCTGAAGAAATCATTTTATATGATAAAGCTTTTAAGCTTTTTCTCATATATAAACATAGATTAATTACTATTTAAATTCTCACAAATATTTGGTAACTCAATGTAATTTTTACAACAGGGTAATTGTGTTGCAACAGCTTACACACAGCACAAGGAAGCTTGATTTCGAATGGTTAATTAATGGATGAGGCCTTAACAAGGGATTGTCTGGGTCTAGTTGACATGGTCTCTGATGACATTCAAAGGGTTAATGGATTTGAGTTTATAGAAATGTGATGTGTTCTGTATGTTAGGTTAAAGAGAATGTTTTTCATAAAGATTTTAAAGCAGCACTTGGCTACTTTTGCTCAGGGTCCCCCTACAGTTTGGAAAAAATAATGTCCTCAACTACTGTCATAAGATCTGTCATCCTACAACAGGGGATGCCATCGCACGTGCATGTGTTGACATAACAACCCTGATAGCCCTGAACTAGTGATGCGCGGGTCGTCTCATAACCCACGGACCCCGTATGTCTATTTAATGGTCGCGGGTGCGCGGCGGGTTGTAAAAATATATACAGTGGTGCGGTGCGGGCCAAATAACTTCATAAAAGTGGCGCCGCGGGTTGGTGCAGCACTAACAGTTCCCCTGAACACTGCAAGAGGAGTTCAGACAAAACCTTTTCTTTCTTATTTGTCTCTGCTGCTTCGGACATGACTATATTATCCGACGAACAAAGTTGGGCTCGCACGTCCGAATTTAAGGAAGTGTGGGTGTTGGTGGAAGTGACGTATATGCCGTAAAGCAGTCAAATTTTGTAGTTCTTTTTGTTCTCGGGTTACTACCCGAAACCCAAACTTTAAAAGTACGATTAAAATCGATACAGATCCCATCAGGCTATGGCAGACGTGTCATTCAACCTATTGTAAGTCGATTTATCATCACAAGAGTCTTAAAAAATATATTATGAAGGTTGAAAAGTTACCTAGTGCTGCTTTAAAGGGGTAGTTCACCCATCCCTAAAGAACCAGTGAGCTGATGAACATGGAAGTATAGAGTATAGACCATAGAAAACACTGGTCATGAATTCTAAGTCTAAAACAAGCATTTAAGCGACATGTTGGAGGATTTCAATATAAGAGAAGAGGCGCTTGAGTTTGTTGCCAGCCCTATTTATATGAATCATGAGGTATCAAGACTTATGCTACTCCTACATTCAATGTCACGCATCGTTTCACGAATGACTCTTTTGGCTCATTGTCTTGTGTACGGTTGTCTGCCTGAAGATAATAGTTTTAATGATAATAATAGAATTTGATAGTGAGTGTTGACACAACCGGACTAATATTGGACCAGCTGGAGTTTCAGCGTGCAGGACAAGCACCCAGTAGAGCATTGCAATAACCTAGCCTTGAGGTCATAAACTGACCTTTGAAGTAATGCATCAACTAGCTTTTCTGCATTTGCTAACTTTTTTTGCAAGATAGAAAAATGCAGTTTTAAAAATACTAGAATATAAATCTTTAACTGCTCAAATAACACCCAGGTTTAGGCATCGGTCGGTTACTGGTTTTAAGGTATGCCACGGTTTGAAAGTCACGGTTTTAAAAAACACAATTTTCCGTTATACCGTTACCCCTTCCCTCACGAGCCTTCTCCCTCTGGTTGATGCAAGCAGTTAGTCACATGTGGATGGCTGAAGGAGGTGAACCCCTCTTAACCCCTTGCCTGTCACCCTCTGATTTGGCAAATGGAGCATTTAGACATACTCATAGTAAAAAGACAGCAGCTCGTACATTTTTCTAACAAATAAATATTTAGAAAGCCAACACTTGAGTTTACAGCTGAATACTCAGAATTACTCTAAGTTATTAATATAGAGATATATAGGTTCAAAATAAAATATGTAAATAATGTATAAAAATATTATGTGAATGTAGTATTACGACTTATAAGTACAACTCATAGACCGTAAAAAAAATATATGGACGACTCGACATCATCCGTTTCCGCTTGCCAGATTTGAAGCTTTCAGGCGGCCTGCACGGCGCTGACATCTTTGGACCGAGTCTGTGCAGTAGCGATTTCGGGACCGGAGTTGCGCAGTAGAGAGGAGAGTACAGTCGCGATATCAAAAGCCCGCCCACACTCTCGCAGATGCAGAACAATTAATAATGTTGGTGTGAAATAAACAGTTATGGAAATGTAGAAATTAAAGCTAAAGCTCCAATCTGCTCCCAAAAATTTAGAAAAAAGTCAGTTAGTGCCTCAGTGACAACTTCACTCAGAGAAGACGTCGATCTCAGCTGTCAATCATGACATCACACCCCCTGTTTTTATAGCATCAGATAAAGAACTAAAACTAAACTTATTTTAAAAACACTTGAAATGAAATCATGATGATAACTGCCTTCACTGACATAAACTAACTCTGGGGAAAAAATATTTGAAGTGTAGTTTTGTTTAGTTTGCCTCGTGTCCATTAGAAAACACAGAGGGGCAGCTATACTGGGACCGGTAACCGGGGGCGATCAAGGCGCGAAACCTTCAGTATCTGAGAGGGAGACTGCAGGCTTGGTACAACTAAATTGAAGGCACAAGTGTGGTCATGCTTTATTTGAGGCTGTTATGTCCAAAACTATGAATTTTATGAAACCTTTTCTAAGACCATGTCTGGATTTTTTTTTTTAGATGCTTTAATCAAATAAGTTTGGCCTGAAGATAAGTTTGCAGAGATCTGCTCGAATAATGCTACAATGATGCTAATGCTATATAATATATAATAATGCTATATATATATATATATATATATATATATATATATATATATATATATATATATATATATATATATATATATATATATATATATATATATATATATATATATATATATGCGTGTGTGTGTGTTTAATGGTTAAACAGTGTAAATTAATGGTGTGCTGGGCTAACCACAGCTCTTTTTAAAACATACTTTGTTCTTATATTTTTATAAGTATATGCATTCTTAAAAATACAGTCCCATTTTTAAATGTATATATACACTGCAGACTGTTGTCTGTCCGGATATGTGTATAAATGCAAGATGTTACATTAGGCTATTCAATTTGTTTCGTTTTTAGCCTGATCTCATCAGTACCTATGGCAACGTTTTTGCAAACCACAAAATATGTACCAATACGTACATATTGCGACAGTTTCAAAGTGAAATGTCCACTGGGTGGCGGTAAAAGCTTATTTTTTTCCAGAACAGATTTGCGTGAATCTGACATGTTTTGTTACGTTGTGGTTTTAAAGTACACCCACACTAAACCTACCCAAAAGTGTTTACAAAAGCAAATGTGACAAAAATAAAATTGTGTCCATGTATTTTTAGCTTGTGTTTAGAACTCGTCTTTGAGCTCTTTTATCATGCGTTCTTCATGGGTTTTGTTCTCAAGCTTTTCGCATTGCAAATTCAAATCTGTATCAGCTGAGCTATCGAGCAAGTCTGGTGAATCAGAAAAGCAGGACATGGAGCTGTGACGCAAAATTCAAAATGTTTTAGTTTACAAACCATAGACTAAAAAAATTCACTTTTTCTGCCTAGTGTTCATTTCTGTTGGAAACTGCAGTGTGTATTGGTACGTATTTTGTGGTTTGCAAAAACATTGTCACAGGTACATTTTGCCAATGAGGTTGCTCGTTTTGTGAGAAAAAAAAGATATGCAAATGTGCAGATGTGAACGTTTGTTTGTGGACGTGTGTTCGGAGGATTCAAACGATTTGTCAATGCTTGCACAAGAGCGCATATGAGGAAAACACTCGGACAGTGTGTGAATAAAGGAATAAAGGAAAAGTGCCCATAGTTACCAAATTACAATTAAAAGTGTTCAAATATAGGCATCATTGTTACACTTACCGCTGTTTTCTCAGGTTGGAGCTGGAATTATTGTATGCTGAGATGTCAGTTCATTTTGGTGCACACAGCATGCATTAAATTATGAAAATGTTCTATTTGACATCTTGGACTAAAAACAGTCTGAACTTGAGGCCACGTACGTACCGGGTGATCTGCCGTAGCTCACACGCATCTCCCTCTGATTCTCCCTCTGATTCTCCATCATATTCTGACTAAACGCGTGGTAATTTTACGCGGGTGATGCGTATCCACCTCTCGCGAAGCAGCCTCTCCAACGTTTCGAGAGACTTGCAAGTCATACTTATTTTAAAATATATCATTAATTATCACCATTGACAGTAGCGGAGGAACGCCACCGAATGTAACAAAGTAAAAGTACAGTTTTTTTCACAAGAAATGTACTTGAGTAAAAGTAAAAGTACCCATTTTTAAATATACTCTAAAAGTACACGTTACCCAAAAAATGTACTCAAGTAAATGTAACGAAGTAAATGTAATTCGTTACTACCCACCTCTGGTTATACCAGTCTGATACTGCTCCATTGGGCTGTGATTATGGGGTGTGTTTCAACAGAACCAGGAAAGACATCGATTGGATAGACCTAAAACCAATCAGAGCAACGAAGCAACGCATTGTCAAATGTCAACAGAGCTCAACTGCACTGTGTTGCCAAGTCGCCGTTTTTTCCACGGGTTGTTTTCTATGTCCGCGGGTTGAAGCGAGTATTATGTGATATATAGACCCATGAGTGCAAAATTTAGCAGGCAATCTTGCCAAAATAACACACGTTTTACCCCCCAAATGCCATTTTTTTTCCCTGGAGATGCAGCATTCTATATGTATATGGATGTGTTTGGGTTGTTTTTAAAAATATCATAGAGTTGTATGTGGTGGGGTAATTAAACGCGATATGTGGTGACATCACAATCGCGTTGCATTGTGGTATATGAAGCTGCCTGAAGTGTACATATGAAGTAGACTCGCTCACTCTGTCAAAATCAAGGGAGCAAGGGTCTATCCATATAAACTTCTCTTGTCCACTTCAAATAGCGACGCAGATATTGATTTGGGACTATATTATGGGGAAGCACAGGCAAAGCACAGCTACTTGGGCGCAAATATGATACAACACATTGCGATCGCTCAACAGCCGGACGACATGAGGTTGAGAGCCCTGATATCTCTGATATAAAAAAAAATATTTGGTGGTGAACTATCTTTTTAATGTTTGTTTTTAGTAAACTGAAAACATTAAATTATACTTTTAAATAAGGAACTAAAACTCCTTTTAGGTGGCGATAATGTGAAATGGTGCAAGTCATTGGAGTCATTCATTCGATTTGTTCAAATGGCTGATTCATTCAGGAGTGAAGTTAATGGTTCTCTTTATGAAAATGTAATGGTCCATTGGATCATTGCTTCACTTGTGTGATTATTGCGCTCGTTATTCATGTGATATTGCTTATACTGTATATAATGATGTAAATGTGAGGGCGTTTTAGTAGGGCAGTTTAGTTCGAAACGGGGCATGGTTCGCTTGAAAAGTAGGTCATGTGAAAAGCTGTCATCCGGACCCGGGTCAGCTGAGGGATAACAGTTGAGACTGGCTGATGGAGGTGGTCTGAGTTCTGTTGTGCAACTTAAAAATCCATTTTGTACAGTGTACAAAATTGTCCAGACAAGATGATCACAAGGAGTTATAGAAATAATGATAGTATTAGTGAAGACCTCTGATTTTATTTTTATTATAATCAAAAATGGACATAAGTTGCATTTTGAATGAAACGAGGGAACATCCGTTGTGCTGTTATGTGTTGCTGTTGACGACGGCCATTATAAGGAAGGAATCCCACAGAATAGAATCTTGCTTAAAGTGCATAGAGCTGCTCGTTTTATGTTGTTTGCTGATTTTCAAATATAAAACTTGATTTGATGATTTCAGTGTGTGGATCTGCAAATTTTTTTTTAAACACTATCTCAGTTGAACAAAACCGTGATGATTTGGGTCACTATAATCGTGATATGAAATGTTCATACCGTTCCATCTCTGCCCCTACCCAAAAGGACCACTCTGCTATTTGATGCCTCCATCCCCACATGTGAACTGAAATTACACTGAACGCCTGCATATTATGTAATTGGCATAATAGTAGTACAAAGGTTTTTAGCAGCCAGAGCCAACTTCTGAAATTTGGCTTTGGCAAGCTAATTCGATATAATACACTTATAAATAAGGTTTGTTTTGGCCTAGTTTTGTTATAAATGTCACCAATTAATACTTCAATTTAGCTTAAAGCATATCAGGGCCTTAATGTATAAATGCACAAGGGGCATTAACAAGTAAATTAGCAATATTCATATTATAAATGCACAACACGCACACAATGTTTCTAATTAACTTCTGATGTATTCAAAACATTTGAAAAAATGTTTCCTGGGTGGTTTAGAGCTCAAGTAGCCTTAAGGCTCATCAACAAGTTTAATTATCAGCAAGTCACAAAGAACACCACGCTCTCTCTCTAGCGCTGCAGTTCTGCCATACAAATGATCTGGCTTTAGTGCTGCCGAGCTGCTGCAGGAACATCAAGCAGATTGCAGTGACAGTGTGTCATGAACATGCTGCTTTACAGCTTCTTATCCACCCTCGCATGCTGCAAGTGTGTACGGGGTCTGCTGTGAAGGAAGAACCATGTCTGACTTTTTGTTCTTTACTGAGTGAACATATCAGATAGCTAAATCTTTTCAACCTCTTTCAACAGACGTACAGAAGAGAAGGTAACGACTTGCACATGACCCATAAGATCGGCCTTGTTGAAGCACTTTGTGGGTTCCATTTCACATTGAAACACTTAGATGGTAGACAGATTGTGGTGAAATACCCAGCTGGCAAAGTCATTGAGCCAGGTGAGTCCTCTTGAAATGAGTTTGTGTGATTTTAAAATGATTTTAATATTTTGTCTGAAAACTGTATTGTCCTTTTGCAGGTTCAGTCAGAGTTGTTAGAGGAGAGGGTATGCCACAGTACCGTAACCCTTTTGAGAAGGGTGACCTATTCATCAAGTTTGATGTGCAGTTCCCAGACAACAATTGGCTAAGCCCAGAGAAGCTGACGGTAAGAGAATTAACTTTTATAGTTTTCGGACAGAAGGAATTTTCTTTTAATTTTTTTTAATTAAATAAAAACAATTAAGCAGCATGTATGTTTTCAACATTAATGTTTTTTTGAGCAGCAATCATTAGAATGATTTCTGAAGGATCGAGGCTGGAGGAATGATGCTGAAAATTCAGCTTTATACATGATAGGAATTAGGGGTGCATCGGTCCAATACTCGGGATCGGTATCGGCTCCGATCTGCCATTATTTGTCAGATCGGGTATCGGACAGACAGGACCGATCCAAATTCGATACTGTGCGCATAATAATCTGTTATTGTTAAGCCCCAGTGCCCCACAGCCCCACAAAAGGCACAAAAACCTTATAAAGCATCATCAACAATTTGTGCACTATATTATAAGTGTTCTGAAGCCATTCTATAGTTTAATGTGAGGGGCAGATTAATATTGAAGTCATTAAATTCAAGTTCACATCAATGCATGCTCCCTCTGCTGACCGCTGCGGCTCAGTCTCTCTCCATTCAGCTTTCAAACTATATGTCGCATCTGGTTACAACAGTCAACACGATGAAACTCCCCAAGATTATTTATTGTTTCTGTTATTATGCTTGATCTGTAGAAAACGCACTATGGTTTCTCAAAAATGACTAACTTGTCTGCTGGCGTTTATTGCTGTAAACCGTGTTACTTTCTACCGTGTGTCTGTTAGATCACAACACTGGATTGGTAATTGTATTGTTCTTCACGCAGTAACTGAAATGTTAAACTGTTCAAATAAACGGCTTATAAGAATACTGCATAGGTACACTATGCGTCTATATCTTGTTTTGAACTTCTCAATGCGGACAGAGGCACGGAACGCGGCACGCTGTGAGCATGTGACGCCGTGTTGCTTCAAGCGCATCATCCTGCGCACGGGATGCGCATACGCGCTTTGTGCCACTCTATATTATAATACTTTTGCGCTATGAAAGCCTTATTAAAAGATTTTCTTGTTCTGCTCTATCCATATGTTACTGCCTCATTAAAAAGATGCACTATACATTTAAAATAAATGTAATTTCTTAGTATATAGGCCTTATTTCTATAAATATGTTTAGCCTACTTGTTTTTCATGAATACATTTTGTGTAACATTGTACTAGATTTACAGCTACACTTACTCACTTTTGTGGTGTCCTTTTTTCCCCCCACTAAATGTTTAGATTTTATACAATTATTGTGCACTCGTGATTTGTAAATCTTGCTGCTGAATTATTCACTGATCTAATTTATTCACTATAGTATTAGGCTATTTTTTTGTCATAGATTGTGATTTTATATATTTTTTTTGTTGTTTTTCTTTATAATGAAGTCTGTATTTAGTTGATTGTGTTTAACTTACAAGAGAATGATATTCAATACAACACACTAAGGTTTAGAAATTCTACATATTATAAACTGCATTGGTATCGGATCGGTTTAGTATCGGTATCGACCGATCAAATTTTTAATATCGGATCGGTTCTGAAAAAATGTTATCGGTGCATCCCTAATAGGAATAAAAGTATATTTTAATAATGTTTTTAAATGGAACACAATCGTTTTACATTGTAGTAATATTTTGCATTATTATGGTTTTATCTATTTTTTTTATCAAATAAAGTAGCTCTGTCACTAATGATTATTTTAGGAAGCGTAACCGGTCACGTTGTTGTTGTTGTTGTTTTTTGCCACTTCTTTCCTATAGAAATGCTACAGCCACTGTTTATTGAACAAGAATTTGTACCTCAAAACATGCAAATTCAGAGCATGGGTTAATCTCTTATTTTGAAATTAGTGATGAGCAACAGTTAACATATTTAGAAATATAATGATGTATTCTCTTGTGTTGGCATAGGTTTATAATTGATTTGCCTTAAATGATGAAATGGCACACATTGTGTACCCAGATGAACGTTATAAGCAACCTAAGCTCACAGCATTTGCAGAGATGGAGACTGAGACGTGCTCCGCACATGTAAATAAGTTCATGTAGCGCTGCATTTACTGTGAATAGAGCCGCATGTAAAAAAAGTGCATGTATATGAAATTTGCAGGGCATATATTTATTTAACTGAATCCCGGCCTTTTTGAATTTGCAATAGCACTGCTATAGTATTGTTTTCATACATCATGCAGTAGTGCTAGGCAGTATACTTTTTCATACTGAATACCGGTATTTACTTTTATGATATGAATTTTGATGATACTGCAATATTGGTATATGAACATGAACAAACATGAACTAGCAAGCATGTATGAGCACATTTCATAGATCAATGAATGTATTGATGTATGAAAACTCCGTTTTTTTTATCACGCAGCCTTAGAAAATGCTGTAATATTACGGTTCATGGATTCTTGTCAGTGTAAATTTACAGTTATGGATATTTTTCAAACGGAGTACTTAAATTTAATATGGGAATTGTGACAGCCATAAAATAAATGTAGCCTTCAAAAACATTGAAATCTTGCTGAACCCTAATTTTTGAAAATGTTTGAATTGTAATATTTTAAATTTTACTATATAATACCCAATCTGTTTCTCCTGTTTTCACAGGAGTTAGAGGACTTGCTGCCTACACGGGCCGACGCGCCGGTCATCTCTGGAGACGCAGAGGAAGTGGACCTGCAGGAGTTCGACATGAGCCAGAGCTCTTCTGGTGGTCACCGCCGTGAAGCATACAACGACAGCTCAGATGAAGAAGGAGGACATCATGGGCCTGGCGTGCAGTGTGCTCATCAGTAAACCCGACTACAGCAAATAACTTGTCTGGCTCCAACAGTGGGGATTTAAAAAAAATGTCTAGTTGCACAATAAACAGGTGTGTTTATAATCTGATTCGGGGCTGCCTTAAATGATGAGAATTACGTACAGCCATTCCTGACCACCTGATTCCCTTGTAGTAAACGCACAGATGATCCCGCATCTAGTAACCCTTTCTTGCCCCCTCCTCCTCTCCCTGCGGCCCTCTAAAGCCAACCCCACTTCAGAGAGAAAAGGGTAATTGATTCGTACTCTGTGTGTAACTTACTTTTTTTCTTTTTTTTGTCATAGTATTTACAAGTTTAAATCTAACCATAAAATGCAGTTTTGGCCCTGGACTTGAGACTTTTGTTGAAGAGCAGTGACCTAATGGAAGAGGAGTTGAGAGATCATAAAACAAACAAAAAAACAAATAGAAATGCCATCATGGGACTTTATCACCAATCCATTTTTTTAGGTTTGTTTGTATCTGTGCGCAATTTTTACCACTTTATTTTATTTGTAGATTTTTTTTTTTCTTTCCTTTCTTTGATATTTTAAGAATTGGAGCAAGAGACTATAACATGTATAAAATAAGTGATTGTCATTTAAGCTTTGTATCAGCTGCTGTCACAATTGAGTGTGTTTTATGTTTTGAAATAGTTAAAATAAAATCAGTTGCCTATTGTCAGCTATCCAGGTGCATGTTGAACATTTTGGTCCCTTCACTGATTGAACCGTCTGTCAAGAGAAAGAGACATCATACACAATGAAACGAGTGGAGGAGAAGGCACCTTTAGGCTTATCTTCTGTGAAAAAGTTTGAGTTGAATAAAATGTCTTTAAATATCTCCTCAAAGTAATCAAAGTCTTGGCTTTATTTGGTGCTTAAATCCTTTCCTGGTGTTTGCAGTTACTTTTGACATTAATGCTATGCTAACTTTAAAGTTAAAGGATTCATGAATTGGGGTTGGATTAATTATCCTCAATCTTTTGACATTTAAGAGGTTATTGGACTATTAAAATAGCCTGTAAATTCCTTGTTAGTCCAAAACAACTTTTATTGAAACCGGGCTCAGGAAACGACTGGTTTTGGATTGTCATTTTTTATATATTTTTATTTTTGTCACATTATTACCTAACCGACAAAAGACTTAACACACGTCATGTCTGCAACGCGTACTTCTGCGTCTTTGCCTTTAGCCCCGCCCACCAATGTGCGAATGTTATGTAGTAATAAAAACGAACAACTACTAAACCATACAGATGCTTCTGAGGATTGAGATGTTGTAGCAACCCATAATGTAACAACTGCACATAATGTAATAAGCATTACATTAATGTAATGTTCATGATGTAATTTCCTTAAAACGTAGGAAAATCTTGAGCTCATGATTTATAAAAAATAATAAATACGCATAAATGTTTCACATTGTTTGCAAATGTTTAAAGTATGTAACGAGATAACATTGGACGTTTTCAAAACAATTGCGTGTAATGAAAGGAAAATAATTTTAATATGCAAAACACCCAATCATAGCAATATTTTCATTCGCATTAAGGTTCAGAGATTAAAAATGCATCAAGTAACCAGTGTTTACCAGTATTATCAGCACTTCACTATTAGCGTTACTTTGATCTCTAACATGACTATGAAAGGCGGTTAAAATGGCAACGTTTTTTACTCTATTAATGTCTCAAAATGTTTTGTCCTGTGCACAGGTCCATGTCCAAATAATAAGGTAGAGTTGTACGAGACGACACTCCAAAAGGTCAATTGTCACTTAGGTTGACAAACCCTACGTGGATTGTATCTGAAGTGACAGTGAAAGCAGAGCAGTTTAGGAAACACCTGTGACCTAGAACTACATGCAGAAAGATCACAATAGGCCAGGAAGGAATGTCACGTGCTGTGGTCTAAAACTTCCTGCGGGCTGCAAAGAACACCAGAGGGCAGTAAACGTTAACAACGTTACACCGTTAACCCTGTGCGTTCTTATCGGTTCTTATTTACATTTTTGGCTTTTTCTGCTCATTTTACCTGTGTTAATGCCATTGCATACATTTTGCCACAGGTCTGTATTTTTATTGGAATTGTACTATTTCACCCCAATTTCCTTTAATAAATCTGTCACAAAATAGTTCCACTCAGGACCTTTTGAACAAAAATGTCCCATTTGAAACTCCATTTTTAATTCCAGTGCCATTTAACTATACAATGATGCAGTCTTTGTTAATAGGCTTTCATTCTGTGGAAATGCTTCAGAATTTCGAATTTCACTGTTTTTGATCAGCTAGTGCCGTATGTTCAGGTTTGGCCTATAAATGAAATACTGATTGTATTCCTGTTTTCTGTTTATGCATATTATAGAGCCAGTTGGACAAATTATGCAGCTATAAGTGTGGGTGTGTTGGTATGGATGTGGAGTGTGGTGTGTGTGTTTGGTTGTAATATTTGAGAGAAAAGCTCAACTGCAAATCACAAATCAAACCATTGTGCGCACCAGTGAAGCTTTGCTGGCAACTAATTTGGAAAATTTGCCACTGGGCCCAAACTAAATCTTAATAAAAACTAATAAATAAAAATAAAGATATTTAGTTTTTTCCACTAACAACTTGTTTAGAATCATGGCTTTGATTTTCTAGCTTCTTCCATAAACTTAAACCTATATAACTTTTTTTTTTTCTTCAACAATCTTCCAAAGGTCTTCTTTGAAATGACAGTTAAAAAATGTTTATTTATTATTATCGATGCAAACGGTTAATAATGGCTTCATAATTTAAAACCAGGTCTGTAGCTCCCCCAGTCTAAATTTACACTTTAAGGAAAATTATACGTGGTGTAGCTTAGGCCTACCTTTTGTGTGTTCTTTGATTCTGCACTGAAAGCAGTGCTAAATTAGACAACAGACTGAAGTGAATAACGGTCTCCATCATTTTAATATTCAATTGAAAATACTATATACACATGTTAACATTGGCCATTTTCCAAAAATCTGTAAACAAAAACCACAAAGAAACAAACAAGCTTTTTAAAAAATTCAATATTACAAGCTATTAATGCATGTAGGTAAACTCATTTCATTAAAAGTTCAAAGGCATGAGTAAAGGCACCTCATATGAAGTGATAACATTAAAAAAAATGCAAGAGTGCATTAACAATATCCAGTCACCATTCATGGATTTGATATGAAGATGTCAGAGAGGGAGAATGATAATCAACTTTGGCAGAAGTCTCACTATTTCAAAGCATGTGATTGGCTGTTCGCTACTGAGCATGTGCACATGCTATGTAGTTATTCATAAATCAACATCTTGCTCGGTCCACTCAGGCTTTGATTATGATCAGAATCATGGTACAGGATTTTGTTTAATAGTTTAAAATAACTTGCAATGCAAAAAAGCCAAGAGGAAAATAAAAAACTGCAGTAAACAATTACAAGCCAGCACTTTCTCCACACATGCTTCCTTCAGTCCATGATTTCAGCTGTCACAATATTCCACTGGAGCTTAACTTGTGACCAGGCTTATAATTTTGTAAAATAAAATGTTTATGTACATTGCATGGCAATGAGTGCAACTAAAGATGAGGACAACACATATCAAAAAAGTCCCTTCCTGTAAACCTTCCAGAAACATGACAAGATGTGTTAGTCACATCACAACCCACACCGTCCCCCTTACCAAAGCAAAATGGCTAAATCTGCATCAGGCAAAATAGTTGAGTAGTTCATATAAGGTGCTACAAAAGATTTTCAACTGTGTGCATGTTAGTCTTGTCAAACCTCACAAATCAGTTCCTGGTTTGGAAAGTTGCATGATGTATGATAGAGGGTGTCTATTAGCCCCACACCCTGCTGTAGAATTAATGGTTTAAACGCACATTTTAAATGGGAAAAAGAAATAATGTTGTTGTGTCCTATTTTCACTAATGGGTTGTAAAAAAAATAAACAATCAAACAGTGTCTGACATGTCTGACTAAACCGCTAATAGTTCCCCAAAACTCATCCAGAAACCATTTCCTGAAATTATTAGTTCTGTAAACAAGGCTGTATTTCTTTAGATTTCATTAAATCATGTTTAAAATTAAAAGAAGAAGAAAATCAGCAAGATACTTGGCACTACCTCTACAGTTAAAGAGTAGTTAGCTTGTTAAGTAGTGCTAGAGCGAGCCAACTTATGTTTTCCAAATCAGGACACATCTCATCTCTGTAGTTACTCCACAGCAGTATACTCTTTCAGGAAACTGATGTGGAAATCTCGCACTTTGCCAAGAAGTACCGTTAGCTTCTCTGTGGATGGCAAGATTGTCATCCTGAAACAAGACAAACAGAGCAAAAATAAACAAGTGCAAGCAGTGTTACTGGCATATAAACGATTAAAACACAGGTGCCAGCAACTGGACACAGAAAACAATATCACATTAAAGCTGCAAACAGCGATGAAAGGGCTCTCGCACCCGTGCCGCCGCCACGCCGGAAACCGGAGCATGGTGGGAAATATGCATTTAGTTATATAAAAACAGGAGGACTACATCAGTTCTTTGTATTTGCCACACTTTCTGCTCCCAGCTGGTGGCGCTATTACAAACTAAATGTTTGAATGTAGATGCCTTCAGGCCAGGGCACTTATCAAACATGTGAAGTTTGAGGCAGATTGGACATTTTATGCTTGAGTTCAGGGTATATACAGCAATCCTTAAGTTAAATTTACTACTTTTTAATACCTTTTTTACTACCTTGAGAATATTTTTTAAAACCATCACGGCACTGAATTGCAAGTGTTAATCAGCGACCTTTCTATTATTTACACAGATTTTGACATATATAATATACAAAAAAGAATAGATTTAGAATCGACACCAGGAGGAAATCTGTTATAAGTTATCATTCAGACACAGTAAAACACATCTCAACATTCACAAAGGTTGGTTAAGGAGAAGCATTACTGCATACACATTCGAATTCAATTAATAATTGGTAATTCAGCAATTAAATGTAGTGTTTTTTTCCAACAACAAAACCTGAGCCAAATATTCCATTTCTATAACTGTGATAAGTTGTTGAATTTAACAAAATACTAAAAACTAGTGCTGGCAATCGATTAAAAACTTTAACTAGATTAAATCACACATTTTTTTCTGTGATTAATCGCAATAAAAAAATAAATGTTTTTGCACGTTTTTAATATATTTTTTTATTTAATAATTTCATAGTTAATCAAATAATGTAGAAACAACATAAAGACAGTATATTTTAAATACTTGTTTAAATGGCATCTTTTTATGAATGAAGGCCAGTATTACTGATATTAATACAGCTACTGATTTATTTTTATTTTTTTACATGTATTATTAGGCTTCAAAAATATTCTTTGTCTTTAATTTAAGTAAACTTAAAACAATGCTAACATAAACCCATAATAAATGTCATGTTTACTCCTGCCCTTCCTGTCTTAACTGTTAGGAAATATACAGAAATTTAATAAAGTTATCAAAGTTACATTCAGTCTGCACTGCATAAACTATAAATTAAATAGTTAATCCTTATTAAAGCTACAAAAGTTATTTAGTCAAGAGCAGCGAGTCATTTTCTCTGTTCCCTTTGTTCTTTAACTTTACTGACAGGAATCTTTACTGGCTGCTGTCCCTTTAAGAGCCGACAGATATGCCTTAAAGCAAGTCTAAAATAAAACGTAAGCCAGCCCCTTCTGTTGAGCGCGCAGTGCTCTGAGATGATGCCGAACGACCGCTAAATATGACGTCAGCATCAAACATACGTTGAGACGGAGACGAAAGATCTTTGATTATGTGCCCAGATATGCTAAAGCCCATATTTAAACGAACTAACGCGAACGCAGATAGAATTTCAATCAGAATAGTACACCTGATAGTCTGAAAAAAACATACCTAATTTGGAAAAAAATAATACCTCTGGGACGACATTTAACACTTTTAATGGCCTTAAATTTGACAATTTTGATTTATCACTTTTTAATACTTTTTAAAACCCCGCGGACACCCTGGAGTTACAACTATTTCCCGTTTCATGGCGATAATAGCATGCTTTAGCGCTCAGCTACGTGTTGTAGCCCATTTTAGAATGTTTCTAGAATGTTTAGTACTAAATTGCATATTTTATTAGCCAACACGTTGCCAACAAGTGGTGCTATGACTAACTGAATATTGGTATGTAGATGTCTTCAGCCCAGGACTCTTCAAACATGTGAAGTTTGGGGCAGGTTGGACATTGTATGCTTGACTTACAACAGCTTCCTGTGTCATGACGAAACATCAGACTTTGTTAGGCTGCCCTTCACGGACACACCCTTCAGGGAAAACTCAAGATATTTGCAATTTAACATCATCAAGGCCTTAAGATTAGACTGACCAAATACGATGTTGTTCTGGTTAAATTTCCACGAGGAGTTAATCACAGAGTAAAACATGATGCATATGCATTTAGATTAGACTGAGCAAATATGATGTTGATCTGATTAAATCTCTAGGAGGTGTTTGTTCAAGGACAACTTCTGGAAAGGGCAAAAAAATAAATAAATAAAAAAATAGCAGAGAAAATTCTAAATACCTCACTTGCTGTTGGGTTTTCAGATTTTGCTCCCCGGGACTTTTTGTGGGTATTGGATTGTTACATGCGTCTACCGAATTTCATACTTTTAAGCGAAACATTTCATGAATGAGGCTTAATTGAAATTTTATAGGTGGTGCTAGAGCGCCATTTTGCAACGCCTAATTCTGAAACCGATATCAGACGTATATCTTCGTGATGTGTGTGCAAAGTTTCTTGAGTTTAAGCATGTTTAGGCCCTCAAAACGGTCATGTCATGTTTTTAAATGAGAAGTGGTTTTTAAAAAAGTTAACCTGGATAAATAAATGTTAAATAAATAAAAATAATAAGTGATTCATTTCAGAGAAGAATAATTCCAATAACAATTCCAATAGGGTCCTCACACCATCTGTGCTCTGGCCCTAATAATTTGCCCTTATTTTGAATATTAGGGGGGAAGTGAATGTTTTCAAGAGCGATTTCATTCTTCTTGTTTAAAAATCAAAGTTGAAGTAATAATACACTGGTTAGTGTAAAATCTCAATGATATCTGCATAATGATGCCTGATGCATGGAAGTGCATAGCAGCTAATTCAAAAATGCTTGATTTTCTATACATTTTTTGCTAAAAACAAATTCTTCTGTTTTTCTGCTTGCTGTCATGTCACTGCTCAGGATAGTTGCTAGTGTAAGGTTTGGGACTGCGTCTGCCTGCGTGCCAATCTGAATGAACAATGAGCTAGATTGAATACTCACATGACAGGTGAAAAACAAAAAACAGATGCACTTGTGTGCCAATGACAAAAGGTCACGTGAATAAATGATATTACCTGATATCAGATCAAATGTTTGAATAACAAGAGCAAGTTTACCTGAAATGATAGGTTCCATCTTTCTGTCCAAAGCCACTGCCAGGAACAACACAGATCCCCTTCTCCTCCAGCAACCTCAGGCAGTACAGCATATCAGGCTGCACTCCTAGAGCCTGCCAAAGCAAATCGGTCAGATTTTACACATGCACTCCCTCGGTGACAGCTCAGTCCTTTTAATTTCAGACATTTTTCTGAAGTAATGAGTAGATGAGTAGCTTCTCAAGTGGAAACCGCAGACACCTAGCGCCACGATTCCAAAAGCAATAACACTCCACCAGAAAGCACAAGTTCTGCTGAAGTAGGAGCACTTGCCTTGGCTTCCTCCACCGCCTTAGGAGGGATAAAGATGCGAGGAAAGGCGTACATGGCCCCTTGGACGGGATTACACTTGATTCCTGGAACTGCATTCAGGATCTGCTCAGTTAGCTTAGCCTTTTCTGCTAAAGCACCCAGCACTGATGATTTCTCCTGAACGAAATCAGACAAACACCAAATCACACCCAGTAAAAACCAAACCCAGACATTCTTTAGGACCATTTACATAATAACAGGTAACTGATAATGAAGTTACTGTCAGTGTCAGCACACAATGTGCTTTTCTTCACCAAGCACCAGACTACACGACCGACCTGGTGGAACTGTTTGAACGAAGGCTCATCTGGTTGAGGAGGGTTGACGATGACATCCATTGCAGCCTGGCCAGCCAGGGGGGGGCACAGTCGAACTGATAAAAGCTTTACCAGCTGGGCCTTGACCTCAGAATCCATGTTGATCACCTCCATATATCCACCCCTGAAGCCACACCTATGGAAGGACACATGAGTTCTCTGAATTGAAGGACAAGGCTGCCCCATTCATTAGCTTAAACATAAATATTTAGTCATGTCTGAAAATCACAAGCCATTTAATTCTAATTAGGCCACATTCAAATTTCAACTTGGTTTTGATCAACCAATCTCAGTTAAATATCACATTTAATGCATTGAACTGCCTTTAAAACTCTACCAGTTCAAGCTGTCCTTACCAATACCAATAACTCGACACCGAGGGTGGTAGATATTTCTACATTGCATTATTTAAAATAGTAAATTACAAAGCCAGACGATGTCTAAATATGTTTCAGGATACTGTGGTTAAGTCATGTGAAAGTGTGTGAAGGGTCAGTGAAAGCTGATCTTAAGGAGGCCATCTCGAATTAAGGCACATGCTGACCCCTGCAGAGGTTAAAGGACAGGGACACTCACTCTCCCGTGTAGCCTTTGGAAGTGGAATGGAAGGAGGCGAGCTCCACACTGTTGAAATACTCAGGACCCATCTCATATAGCACCTTCTTGAAGGAGTGGAACTGACAGTCAGGAGCGTACACATTTTCCTGATACACCTACCAGCAGCAGAACAAACCAACATGTTAAAACAGGATTTAGGTAACTGAGGCACACATACTTTCAAATAGTTTCACAATTATACTCACCAAGACAGCATTTATTTGATCAAAAACAGCAACAGAAATATTTGTATACAATTTAAAATGTTTTTAAATTTAATTTAATGTAATACATTTAAAAATGTAATTTATTCCTGTGACCCTGCTGCAATTTTTCAGCTTCATTACTCCAGTCTTTAGTCACATGATCATTCAGAAATATTATAATGATAAAACATTGCTTATAATTAAAAATTTTAAAAAAATTGAGGAAACCACGATACAGTTTTTTGATAAGTAAAAAGTTAATAAGAAAAGCATTTATTTAAAAAAAATTTATCATGATCAGTTTAATACATCCTTTCTGAATTAAAGGTATGAATTTCTTGGTGAAAGAACATTTGATTGTGATTACCTCATCTGACATAACAAAGAGATTCTCCTCATAAGCAAAGTGCAAGACTTCTTCAATGCATTTTTTACTCTGGACCTGACCTGTAAAGAGTTAAGCAAAGTATATAATTTGCATCAACATCAAACCCAGCATGACCCATCTTGAAGTAGCATATTTTAACATGTTATTTACTTGAAAGCCGCTGTCCATAACTTTTTTGTGTTCAAGATTTACAAAAATTATATAATGAGAATGTACAACATGAATCTATTTTCCAAACAGTGTTTTTGTCTTACCCGGAATCATTATGGTACACTCATATTAAATGTTTATATTGGGACAATTTTAGACTGGTCTGGTAGGTACCACTGCGGAGGAGCACAGTCCCTGTGTGACTCACCATAGACACAAACAGAGAGAAGTAGCACCAGATGCAATGTTCTTCAGCAACACGCATACAGTTCTGTTTATTAACCGCTAGAGTGCAAAAAGTTACAGACTGCAGCTTTAATACCATAAGTTACCAGATTTTGTCTAACCACATGCTCTGAACCTGAAGTGTCTAAAGAGGTGCTAAAGCTGTGTTTGAAATCAGTAATTAGTTTTTTACATTTACTTCTGCCAATACAGCAAATGACACAGTGTACAAAATAGGGTGTGTTTCAGATATCATAAATATGCTTTTCATTGGAGCAGAACTCATGGTTCTACATCAGCATGACATTAAATACCACAGTACACCATCACGCCAAAGACAGAATAGCACAAGTTAGAGCGAAAAAAATAAATAATAATAATAAAAAATAAAAAATATAAAAAAACAACGGATCAAATACAGTATTTGAATTACTGCTTAAATTGGTTTGTCTTCATCACACAAAGTAATCAGCATCAGAAGACATAGAATATTGCCTAAAATTGTATGCATGTAATATTAGATCTCATTAGCATCATCCCCAATCACGAGGGATCACGACTGGAAAAAAGACAAGTGGTAAAAAGAACATGCTCTTCTTTCCAGGGCACATGCTATTGGATCCAAACAACCACAAGGGCATTATGTTTCCTAGCATACAAGAATAGCTTATACCATTTACCTACCCGTAGGATTGCCAGGGTTAATGATGCAAATGACGCGGGGCTGGCAGTGCAGTTTGGCAGCCTGATAGGCTCTGTAAAGCTCATTGATGTCTAGGGCCCAGCAGTTGTCCTCATCCAAGTAGTAGTTGACCTGTACTGCATCCATCTCTGAGATTGCAGCGGAGTAAAGTGGGTACTGAGGGATGGGGATCATTACACCGGTCCGAGAAGAGTCTTTCCCAGACACCAGTAACCGCAGAACAGTCTTAAAAACAAAGTTTGGGTTAGCTGGTAACCGGTGTTGCCACAGTTACTTTCAAAAAGTAATTTAATCACTGATTACTCCTTTAAAAACTAACTAAGTAACATTACAAGTTACTTTATTAGTTACATTCAGCAGTTGCTGACAACACCCCTGCCTCCTCAACATAGAAATGACAACCATTTTTGGCAACACTCACTTTGTTGGAAGTGTATTTTTAACAGTAACGTCAACAATGTATCTCCTGACCTGACTAGAGCCCTGCATTTATGCCCGAGCCTGATGGACCCCGACTTTTTTACGCCCCTAAGGCCGGGCTTCAGGCCAATTTTCACATCATACCTATGCCTTTTTTTTAGGCTTCTCCTTCGTTTTATATTTAATTTATTAATTAAAAGTAATTATGAGATGTGCTGCACTGGTGGAAACAACACGAGACCATAATAGCTTACGCGACTGTCAAGACATGGCTCACAGGGTTATAGAGTCCGCGCCAGCAGCAGCGCGCGTTTCTTCAGCAGCTGCTAGTGTTAAACCGGACAAGTGTAAATGTATCTGGTTGTTTAAACCACGTGTAAATTTTACTCCTGGCAAACGGTTAAAAATTAAACGTGTGAGTGTGTTATGGGCTATATGTTGTGGTCAGATCTAAATGTTGTGGTCAGATAGATATGACGGTGCTACTGCAACATGCATCGCCGCAAATGAGTAAAGCAAGCCAACGCAAATGGCCGTAAATGAAACTTTAAATAAGTCTTAGATGCTCAAAAACACAATCATCTTTAATACAAAATTAATAAATTATCTTACCAGTGCTTAGGTCGCTCTCTCATAT
Source organism: Pseudorasbora parva (assembly GCF_024679245.1). Classification (NCBI taxonomy): domain Eukaryota; kingdom Metazoa; phylum Chordata; class Actinopteri; order Cypriniformes; family Gobionidae; genus Pseudorasbora; species Pseudorasbora parva. The sequence continues at coordinate 33,592,057 of NC_090172.1, forward strand.
TGCGGTCTTTAAATTTGAATTGAGCTGTTGAATAAAATGCATCTTGAATCTTTTCATTTTGCTGATGTGGACTCAATGAGCATATACCTTACACCTCCTCAAAAATAATATAAATCAGATATTCAATTCTCACGGTACAAGACAACCTGCATGTTCTTTTTTATTATTTTCACTTGTTTAGATTGCTTAGCTCATTTCGTTTGCGAGCGCCGTTGCGAGCTCTATCAGCCTGCCTCAGCTCGTCAAAAATGCCTTTTACTGTGGTGGTAATAGTAGGCTAAATTAACTAACATCATGATGCTTGAAGTGTTTTATATCTATGGATTTGATTATAGGCAAGACGAGTCAAGAGTTGATTTGAGAGGCTAAATTGATTAAACATGGTTAACTCACTGTCGGCCACTGTTCGCTTGGTCGTCACTTAATTTTTTTTTAAACTTTAACAAACAAAAAATTGCTCTTAACATTTTTCTAAAATTACTTAATAAAGAAATGAAATTAAATATAATTACTTTGACATTAAAAACAAAACTGAACTATTTTAATGGCTGCAACAATGTAAAAAAAAAAAAAAAACAACAAAAAAACAACACAGGCTCCAGTCGGACTCGGGCCGAGAATTTTGATAAGCTGTCGAACACGGGCCGGGCTAGGGCCTCCGTGTCTCGGGCCAGGGCCAGGCTGACATTTTAAGTTGAAATTTAAAAAAAATCCTTAAAAAAATCCTTTCCCAGTGACGCGAGAAGAAAGCAAAAATATATCTTTTTTTTACTAAGGAAAATTACTAAAATAGTAACTCATAAATTACTTTAATCTGATAACTGGTTTGGAAATGGTAACACGTTAGATTACTCGTTACTGGAAAAAAGTAGTCAGATTAGAGTAATTACTACATTACTAAGTAACGTGTTACTGGCATCACTGCTGGTAACACATGCCAAGTAAGCAGTCTAGCTCAAGTCTCTGATTTATTGTAAATATACAATTACCATAATGCCATCACTAGCTCCAGTGGTGAGGTAAATGTTTTCCCAGTTTGAAGGAGCTCCATCTCTTTTCTCTATGTATGCGGCAATGTCTTTGCGGATGTACTCTACACCCTGGCTTGCACTGTATGACCCTGTGACAGAAATGCATGCGTTAGCACTGTAGCACTTATGACTGCAAAACAACACTGAATAGAACAGAATGTTGCAATACAGGTCTATTGTTCCCCAGCTTCCTGAGAACTGCATGATCTGCGATAACAAGGCATCATGGATGCCTTCCAATCGCTACAGAGCCATGTTGTAAACAGTTTTATATTTTATAGAAGTATTTGATATTTTATAAAAGTATCTAATTCAATTTCATTAATTCAATTCAACAACACGTCCTCAGAGGGACAAATTCACACACCGAGACTGTATCCACCGCAGCCCTGCAGGATACGCCGTGCTCTCCATTTCGCATCCTCTGGGAAACTGGGGCTGTCCATCAGCTCAGGGAATGTGCAAAGAGCCACCACCTGCACAAATGAACAAATGCACTATTATTTGTCTGTAGTCAGTGATTTGCATGATGTTATATTAGTACTAAAAGGGTGCAGTGTGTAGTATTTATGAGGATCTAGTAATAGAAATGCAATATAAAATACATAACCGTACCGTATGTTTTCAGTGGTTTATAAAGACCTTACATAAAGTAGCGGTATGTTTTTATTACCTTAGAATGAGTCATTTTTATCTCCATAAATAGCGGGTCCCCTTACAGATAAATTGACATTTTGTGCCGTCACGTTTCTACAGTAGCCCTAAAAGGACAAACTTCTCTACAAAGAGCTACTCTCAGCTCTCTCCGACGATGACATTTTTGTCCTCTGTCAGCCCCCGTAGCTCCTCTATGTGCTTTGAAAGGGAGGGAAGAGCGTTGGGTGATTACAATTCACAACCTCACCACTAGATGCCGCTAAAATTCACATACTGTACCATTAAACGTATGGTGTTCAGATGCGCATACAGATCAGTGCTACACCTACTGCCAACATATTTTCAATAAACTCTCAATGCTGTGAGAGATTTTGATAAGAGTATTCTTTTCCTTTTTTTGCAATATTTATGTTGATCACAATTAATTATAGTACTTTACAAAATGTTATAAAATATATATTAACTATAAGACATAACATTGTTTATTATGTTAAACAATTATTTAATGAATTCCAAAAGCTCTAAACATCTTTAACGTGAAGGTGGATAACTTCAATATTGCTTTGTCCTTTTGTAGAACAGTTCCTCAAGATTTAATTATCACAATTTCCATACACTGTGCTGTACTGGAAGTTGAGGTGGCCATGATATGCTTAAGATATGCTTAAGAGTGCATTTGCAATCAAGATAAGTATTGTATTCATTATTTGTTCACATTCAATTGGTATATAGGAAATGTGTTTGTGTGACTTTGTATGCGCACTAAATTGGAATCAGCATTTTGAGCAGGAACTTGGGGAGGGACTGGACTCCACCAAGTTTCCAAGCCATAATAACTCATCAGGTCAGACACAGGGCAGCTTCCCTTTGGCTCCCTTTTCTTTAAATCATATGACCACACTTATTATAGACAATCTCTGCATGATCCCAATTTGCATACTATACTATCAGCTCTAGATAGAATTCAAAATTAGAATTAGTGTGTCCCAAAAATGCTGAAATAAGTATTCCAAAGAAAACCATATGGTCTACTTTTTCTAGTTAGAATTAGGGATGCATGATATATCAGCAACATATCGTCATCAGCTGATAAAGGATAATTTTTGATGTTATTGTTATCGATATGATAAGAGAATTTGACCGATATTTTCAAGTTGATAGAAAATGTATTACTTCCATCATAATACATAATACATAAGACTCTCTGTCCGAGAGAAGCTACAAGTTGTTATATTAAGTTTATGTTGTGCAAACATCTGATTAATCTCATGTAAGAATGTAGAATGTGTTTTGTTGAGTTAAAAAACCTGCAGCTCTTCATTGTACCGGTGATTATCTTCAGTTTCAACGCGCTCACAAACAGGAGAAGAGCATCCACAGGAGTTATGGGCCTTCTCCTATGAGTGATTTTAAGCAAATATAACTTGTAATATTATATTTCATTTGTATAAATATCTGATTGTTCTCATATAATAATGCATTTAGTTGTTAATAACCTTCTAAGTGCTCCAGTTTACGGTTGTTCATTCTCTTCAGTGCGCTCTCAAACACCAACGTTATTTGATATAGACTGACTCAAATTAAAGATGTGTACTATTTACTGTAATATTAAACATATTTTTTCACTTTTATTGTTCTCGTATTATTTTCATCAACCATTTCCTTATTTTCCATGCGGAGGCCATTTCATGCATGGCACATGCATTTTGCTGTTCAATAACTTGCTTCCATTATTAGGAATTTTATTTTTGTTAGCAATAGAATTTTTGGTAACATTTTACAAATAAGGTCTCCTTTGTTAATGCATTAAAGTTGGGTAGGTAAGAATTATCTAAAAAACTTTAGTCCAAATTTGTTTAAACTTTCTTTATATGTCAATACATAATTAAAATGTAAGTACTCTGAAAAAGAGAGTATAAAAATTGAGTGACTCTAGACTTTTTAATCTGCAATATACACCGCTCATTATTTTCAACCGGGACGAAACCATAGCTACCATGGCTACCACCCCTTTTGCTACCGGATCTGCCCACATGCGCACACCTGTTTGAGTTCAAGAGGCATGAAACCTTAGCCTAGTAATCTAGGCGCACCCTAGCGGCAGCAAATCTAATCTGCCGCAAGTGTCTAGCAACTCTCAATAAACTTCTGAGCTGTTAAAACCAAACTCTGGTCGGGCCAATTACATTGTGTATATAGTTGGTGGACGAGGCTTAACATAATGACGGCAGAGTTGCGCTTGCGTGCTACTAGTTAACACAGAGGCTGGCAAACGGCGGCCTTTCGATTCAGCTTTGGCCGTGACTCTGGAAGACTTGGAGTTAAGCTTTTCTCTGAGAAAATAAAGCAAGACCTTCTTAAAAAGGGAAGATGTGTTCGGAGTTTTGCCGACCGGATATGGCGAAAGTTTAATCTATCAACGAGCTCCGCTTCACGTTGCTCTGGTTGGTTGTAGCGTTATCCAATTGCGTGCAGAGGGAGTTTGAAAGACAACCGTTTATCCCGCCCCTCAGATTGAGCTGTCAATGTTAAGTTTCCAGACCAAACATCTTGATGTGGGTCTGGCTTGTCAGGCTAACAAAACCTAGGAAGAGCAAGTAATGGCAGAGAAAGAGCATTCAAAATTTACAGTGCCAGGATTTGTAGTCAGCGAAGAGAAACAATGCAAAAAAGGAAGACAGTACAAGAAAAGGCAATGCAAAAAAAGTCTTTGGATAAACAAAGAAATCAAACACGAGTAAATATCGGCGTGGCTTTCCAACGATGGCGAGAAAAGTGACTCCTTGCTGGCTGTATTTCTGCTGGACAGTTAATCTTTCATTTTGATTATACATTTTGTTGGTTTATGTTTTCATGAAGCATGTATCACTAGCACATGAAGCTGCCTAATATAGCTCATATAACATTACTTAGCATAATGTTACAATGTTATACACTTAGCCATTAGTAAAGTTGATAAATACTCAATATGCTTAGCTCAAGTTGATCGCCGTCTTGTTGAATTTCGCAAAATTTAACTTTAGATAACAAAATGCATGTGTAAAAGCTAGTACACCGCATCCAGGAACTTTTTTTAGAACTAAGTTAGCTTTAGCTACTACCCTCTGTCTGAACTCTTTTACCATATTCACTGGGAACTTTACCTGCACGTCTACAGCCTTTGGTTTTATTTCCGCCTTTGGTTTTATTTTATATTCTCTACCTATGTTTACTAATGTTTTTATCAATACTACCCATTTTAAGCTTTGCCTTATAAATATAACTAGCTTGTTACCTTAAAAAAATTTTTAATTTTTTTAATTTTTTAAAAAAAAAATTTTTTTTTAAAAATTATATATATTTATATAAATTAAATTATATACATACATACAATTTACCAGTATCGGTATTCTAGCTTGATAGTGAGTAGTAAAAGACATCTTATTTGTTTATATTCATACTGATAAAGGTAGATGTTTTATTACATGTGATTCTGACATGTCACTACATGCACTCCACTCCTTCTTCTCCGCTCGTCTCAGGTAAATAAAGCATCTTCCAGCTGAGCGGCCGGTGAGGCGCGTTCATGTATTTTGGGGGCGTGGCACAGGCGAATTGGAATGCAACATATGACGATCATGCTAGCATGAAAAGCAGTGTCCTGTTGGCTCAAAAAAGTGTATTTCACAAGCTGCAGTTCCAGGCCATCACACAAGCCTTTGTTCAGCTCATAATGAAAGGCTAGCTCAACTCTGACTAAACTAGGCCAAAAAAATGCACATTGTGTTCCAAAACCATGAATGGTAAACAAAAGCTGCTTTTCCTTCAAGCCAATGGAATCAAACTTCTCATTAACCTGAATAAACTTGCTCAAACTACAATGGTCTACGACTTTCACTAATCTTATTTCTAAGGATGCTTTTACACTAGTATGCTAGTATGCTAACACACCCGGGTTCAACTGAGGTCAGAATTTTTCGATGATGTAGATGCTTTTCTACTGTCCTTGTTTTTCTTCGCAAACAGTACAGAATGAGTCCTAAAAAGTGTGATCTCGGTTATGGTTCATGTGATCTCCAGTACCTTTAACTGCTGATATGTATGCAATCGTACAAAATTGCAGAAGTGAAAGCCCATTGATGACAAATGATTTAATAAATCTGTTTGTGTGCATGTTCTTATTTATTTTCCTGACAAACATGAATAACTAGCACACCATCAGCTGAAATGGACAGCTGAATGGAAATGTTTCAGTTTGCAATACATTCGCGGCAGATAGACGCAAGTGCTGTTATGTGCTGATGCTTGAAAACTAAAGGTTTAAACACCAAAAATTAAAAGTGAGAAATGCTATGATGCAAACGCACCGCAGTTCGAACCTAAAAAATATAATGAGAATACAAGCGGGGGAAAGGGGAGTATTCAAACTTACGTTTTGGACCAGGCAATCAAACAAAGTGTGAAAGCACCCTAAGATACCAGTGCTGTTTTTAAAGACTAGAAGTGTCATGTAGTAGAGATGTAGTTTCAGAAACATTGCACAGTTAATGTTTTGCTACATTTTGGCACAGATCAGCGGAACAAAATATGCATTTTTTTACAAGGGTAATAGAATGCTTAATTTAATGGCAATGTAATTTGAGATGAATACTGTCTCTTTAAGACTAGAATTATTTGTGCATTTGTGCTTACCTGTCTGAGGAAGGTGATTGGTTGCTGTCCCATGGCATGTGCGTCACCGATGTTGGCTTTGATAACTTCAGAGAAGGGTTTGGTTCCACCCTATAAGAGAGTAAGAGAGATGCCCATTATAGAAACAATGCTTCTAAACGCCCTAAGTTGCCTAGAATCCATTTTGCAAAGCACACACCAAATAAACATGCCCTCACATGCACCAAGCAGCTGTAGGGAAATTATCATGTCTTTCAATACTGCAGTGAAAGCAGGTGTTTTCTGGATGGATAATTAGGCTTGATAACAAAAAAAACAGGTTATGCTCATTCGCAGAAATCGGTGATGCTGTGAAATCAAGCTCAATATTATGACCTTCTACAGACATAAATGATCATTTTCCGATGTCACTTTCGATGTCATTGATTTTATGTCACTGTTGTCCTTAATCTGTACCATCTAGTCACATGCTAAGGGCATGACAACCAAGTTTAACTGTTAATGAAGGTCCCATTATGCCCTTGTCAAATGTCCTGATAACACCTGTTGATGGGATATAAATAGAGCTCTCTTTAGAAGTGCTCATCTGTCATTGCTGAGCATGCAAGCTCAAACTAACTTCTACATCATGGAAAATAAATGTAGATAACATTACTGCTGTATGATCAGTTTCACTTCTCTAGCTATCACCAGACCAAGCTCAATTTAAGACTGAACATTGGTCTGGGGAGTCTGCTCTGTATTTTCTACTGCACAAGAGGTGTTATAAATGGGCATTATTCAAATGACTCTGTATGCAATTGTATAGTCCTTCAACCAATCAGACCACAAGGCGTGATCAACGGGAAACGACCCATCGCTTCTCTATCCGTCATTGAGTTAAACCAGCCAATAGCGAGGCAGGTGGATAAGCCAGTCTGTGATTGATTGGTTCCCACAAAAGAGAAACAGTCTGGAAACCTGTACATTATTTCTACTGCTTCTGAGTTGTCAAAATCAAATCGCCTGCAGATCTAATGGGTTTACCCAGCGATCAGATGACTTTGCTGCATTGCTTTGATAATGGCACTGCAAGAAGGTCAGAAAGTGGACTGAATGCACAGTTCCACTCAAACTAAACAACCCGCATGGACACAGTAAGAAAGGGAAAGGGGGGAAATCAAAGTTAGCAACAACAAGGCATGAATGGCATTACTTCCAACCACTGAGCACATTTGGCATGTAAAAGAGTATCCCTGTCTAGTAGAAGTAATTTTACAGCTGTTCCTCCTAAAATGAACATTTAATCAATTTAATCTCACCATAAACATTTGTGACCAAAATTTACTTGAAATTTCTATATTTTAGTTTTTTAAACTACAAATTAAAGTTCTGACTGTTTTAATTTACATGTGAATTTTCAAGATTGCTGGTGTAAATGACATGCGCTGCATTTCTTGAAAAGCACTGTGAGCTAAGATTATTGCATTGGTGGCAAGGGTTCTACAATATACTTGGACTTTCAATGATTTTGGGTAATACAGCCCAGATTAGTTTATTCCTGTAATAAAAAAATATTAGTCAAATCTACAGAAATGGAAGCATCTTAAAAACAATATTCAAACAACAACCATATTTGATATATCGGATTAAAAGGCTCTATTATAAATGATGTATATGAAGCAGAGTAATAATAATAATCATATCAGTACTGTAATCACTTCATATCAATAGTCAGATTTGTGACCAATGAGAAACACAAATAGAACTCAAAATATACTCACATTAAAAAAGATTGAACAGGAAAAAAAAGTTTTATTAAAACGAAAAATGAACAACAATAACAACAACAAAAACTTTCTTTTAGGTCTAAAAAGAGCAATTTTGACCATTTTGCCACTGGTTACAGTTCTGCAAAAGAAGGAAACATACTTTTACTAACTTTTTTAACCTGTTAGAAAAAAAGTACACATTTTTGTTTCTATTGAGGCATTCAAAAGCCACGAACTGTGTGCTCATAATTGGGATTAAATAAATTAAATGAAGCACATATTTTACAAAAATGTAGGCTAGTTGTCTAACGTTACTTGTTGTCTAGTTGCTAGTTGTTGGTATTTAAAATTTGTTTCGCTCTGACCTCCTCCAGGCATCTCTCAATCTCTCCAGCTTTGGTGACGATGGGTCCTCTCACGGCGTACTCCACAGCCTTCACCAGCGGGTTCAGTGTGCCCATAGTCAGGGTCTTCTCCCGGATCTTTCCGTCCAAACCACCAGCAGCCACTTTAGCCTCGGCGGTACTGAAGCGCATCTGACCGTACTTCTCCACGGACGGACCTTGAGATTTGTGTCTCACGGTAAGAGATGTCAGTGTTACGGGGGCATAGTAATCGAGAGCTCCGGCGATCAACGACCGAGCTGCCAGCGACTGCAAGCGATACATGTCGGCAGAGTGAGGAAGTCGAGTTTGTCTGATGAGCCTTTCAAAAGCTCGAAACAAGGATGCGCGTGAAGGGACGCAACTGTAAAAGATACTGTAACCGTCTTTCTAACCGCAAGTTAGGAAAATTAAAGGATAAAAAATACAAATACAAAAAAAAATCACATCAGAAAATGCTTCTTCTGTACAAGGCCGATCCGCATTATCAAGTGCTTGACTGTATCACGCTCAGAGAGTCGCCTCATCATCGACTACTATCAGCCACCCGCCAATCTTTATGCGCTCTCATTCAGTGCTCTGATGTTACTGTTCGCATGGGGGTTGTAGTTCTCACGCTGCTGCTTGATCCACTGTCACCATTCCGTGCTCAGAAATAAAACTACAATACCCAGCGCTGTATGGTTTAGCGCAGCCGGTGGGTGTGTATGAGAGGAGGAGACTTTCCGACTGTCACAGCAGGCCAAAATTTCATCAGATACACACAAGAGAACACAAAAGTAGCCTGTGCACAGGGGCGTAGCCATCTTTTCAGAAGTGAGGGGGACAGAAATGTCGTAATACCCCCCCCCCTTTTTTTTTTTTTGGACCAATATAATTTATCACATCTCCTGCTTTTAATTGGGCAAGATATCAAATACACTGCTGAACAATAACCACTAATTAATATCTATAATATTATTCTCCTATTTTTTATGCCAATTTTATGATTGGTTTATATACTACAAACAATTGTGCATTAAGTTTCCATAGATTTTATGCAATGTAAAAAAATATAGATATATTCTAATGTAAACCATGCTGTTCTCCATGTGAAGATATAGTAAAGTGTCATTTATTCCTGTGATCAAAGCTGAATTTATCGTCATTACTCCAGTCTTCAGTGTCACATGATCCTTCACTAATCATTCTCAGATGAGGATCTGATGATCAACAAACATTTATGATTATTATCAGTTTTGCTGCTCAAGGTGCTGCTTAATTTTTGTGGAAACCATCTAAACATTTGTGGTAAAATTAAAAAAGAGAGAAATTAATACTTTTATTGATCAGGCATGCATTAAATTGATCACAAGTGATATTTTTAATATTAAAAAAGACAATGTATTTAATAAATGCAAATAAATGCTGTCCATTGAACTTTCTATTCATTAAAGAATCCTGAAAAATAACATGTAGGCTATCGTGGTTTCCACAACATTTTTAAGCAGCACAACTGTTTTCAACACAGATAATAATTATAAATGTTTCTTGATTATAAAATTATTTTTTATATCTTATATCTTGATTATATCTTGATTATTATATCTTGGTTATAACGATTAGTGAAGGATCTTGTGACACTGAAGACTGGAGTAATGATTATAAATTCAGCTTTGATCACAGGAATAAATTACTATATATATTCACATAGAAAAAAAGCTGTTTTAATTTGTAATAATATTTCAAAATAGTACTGTTTTAACTATTTTTGATTACATAAATGCAGCCTTGGTGAGCAGAAGATACTAAACATTAAAAGCTGCATTATTCAGGCTACTTTATTGTCAATAAATAGCCTACATTGAGATGACTTGAAAAACACACATAAAGCATATATTGTCGCAATCGTCTGATTGTCGTCGTCACGTTTCATCACTCATAACGATTGTTTTCCTTCAGCTCAGCTACAGCTCCAGAGGTATTACCTCTACGAATCCGCTTTTGGTCTTTCTGTGAGAGCGCGCCCTCCTCATATTTAGATTCGAATAAAATTACAGGTCCTGCATAGATAATTTTTTGTCTCTGAATTTAAATCTTGATGTATTCACTTTGGTTTCTATGTAAATACATTTGCCCGTGACCTCAAGAAGCGCGCTCTCAACCGAGATTAGAGAAAGCTGTTTTTTAGCGTCCCTGTTAACTTGCCCGCCCTCGCGCAGGTTCGAATCCCGCTCGGAGCGGGTCGACTAGGATCGGTGAGACCCAGTAAAAGTGCGGGGGACGAAAATACATTTTATTAAAAGTGAGGGGGACACGTCCCCCGCGTCCCCCGCGTAATCTACGCCCATGCCTGTGCAAAACCATGTGCAAAACGCAACATTTTTTTAAAAGCTACCATTTCAGACATGATTTCATAAGCTACCATTTCATGATTTCATATCTGGTGACATGTGACATATCTGGTAATTTTAGCATTTTTCCTGTCAGGATAATTCCAGACAATTAACCTTTAAAAAAAATTCTTAAATATTTAGGTAGACGATAGTTTGGTAGTAAAACTTAATAAATAAATAAATAAATAAATAAATAAATAAATAAAGTGAATAAGACCGACCTCAGATTTTCTAATATCACTGCTATTAAACACAAAATGATCTTCTTGTCTGCTTGTTTTGCCTTTTTTTTCCCATTACATTAAAAGAGTAAGCGCAGAAGTTAAAACATTCAAAATATGGCATATATGACACATTTTGAGAATGCTTTAACAACCGGTAAATATGTATTTTGTAATATGATATTATTACACATACAGGTACCGGTCGTTTAAACTCCATACTTGTTTAGAATGAAATAAAAAGAGAAATAATCTGTTTAATAATATTTTTTCATCCACTAAATTTAAGAAATACATTTCATTTTCCTTTTTTGTAGTTATACAATTAAAATGATCATTACTTGATTATAAACAATATATTGAATAATCTGGAGTATTTAATAATTATATTTAATAATTTTCCCTTTTATTAAATACTTTTTGCAACCTCCTTTTCCAAACAGCTCTGGATCTTGTATATAACGGATGAGTTTGGAGATCAGAGGCCATTCCTCCAAACAGAATCTCTCCAGATCCTTCAGATTTCCAGCTCCATGTTGGTGCTTCTTCTCTCCAGTTTACCCCACTCATTTTCTGTAGGGTTCAGGTCAGGGAACTGGGACGGCCATGGCAAAAGCTTAATTTTGTGCTCAGTGACACATTTCTCTGTTGATGTTTTGTTTTTGGATCATTGTCCTAATGAAAGATCCAGCCATGGCCCATTATAAGATTTCTAGCAGAGGCCGGTTTTGATCTGGTATTTGCTAGAATCCATAATGCCAATTATCTGAACAAGATGTGCAGGACCTCCAGCAAAAAAATAAAAAAAATAGACCCACATTAAAAATCCAGAGGTATATTTAACCGCGGACATGGCATGAGGTATTTTTTTTATCCTTGTTTATGCCACTTTTTTGGTTTCATCTTACCATATATTCCGGTCCCTTTTGAAGTTCCAGTCCTGTCTGACAACTGAATATGCTGGAGTTTGTTTTTGGATGAGCAAGGAGGATTTTTCTTGAAACCCCCCCAAACGAATGTGGTGATGTATGGGGTCCAAGACACACACATCCTCTTCCAGGCAGATTCGTATATCATCAGTTGTGACAGTGGTCGGAGGGGGCATTAGTTGATTGGAACTTCTTGATTATTGCGCTGATGGTGGAAATGGGAATTTTCAATGCTTTAGCAGTTTCCTTAAAGCCACTTTCTATTTTGCAAAGTTTAACAATCTTTTGCATCAGAACTACTATTTGGTTTACTCATTGTGATGAATGATTAAGGGAATTTGCCCTGTGTTTTCACATATTTATACTCCTGTTAAACAAGAATTGATAGACGATTTGTATTTCCCTATAGGGACTATATAGAACTATAGTCACCCTGGTGTGCTAAGGAAAATGTAAATATTAATGACAATACTTCAGAGATTTATATTACTCATAATATGACCCTTGTGGCTTGTGGCCAACGTGTTTTTGAGAAAAACATTTATTTAATGCGTTTTTCTCACGTTTAACAATAGTACTCTAGTAGTGAATACCTAATTTAAACATCAATATGGATTTTTACCACAAACTAAAGTCAAATGAGAAAGAAGAGAATTGAAAATATTTGTTGACTGCAATGTAATCTGAATGAAATGCTGCCATCTATTGGAAGCAAATTTCAATAACATCCTATATAATGTTTGTTTATTTGTGTTTGTTAAACTAACATTTAAGTATTTTAGAATGCCCACTTTTCCCTGCCACAACATTTGTTTGCCAGGTTTCTTTTATTATTATTATTTATAAGTAATTTTTGATAAGAGGCAAATATTTGGTAAACTGAAGAGTGTTTAATGACTGGGATGAAATACATTTAACAAAAATAAATAATTCTAGTTAGTTCCTAAACAAGATTCTCTTTCAGTCACAAAACGTCATTAACACCCTATGTACCAGTAGCCTACATCATCTGTGTGAGGTTAAAAGAGCAGTGTTGTGCTGAACAATGACTTGTTTAGCATATGAAGAGGACATGGGTTTCCCACACCCACAGTGCAACCAACAACCACAATGTCTGCAGAATCAAATATAATATTATTTTAAGATTTTCTTTTCTGTTTCAATACGCACTTGACAGGCTTTAGCATTAAAAGACCATTTTAAATGACATGGACAAAATACTTTTATGTTGTAATTTCAAACCACCAGGTCTCATGTTTAAAGCAGTGTTTGGGTAAATAATACATACACACTCTTTCAGTCTAGCAGTCTGTTTTTTTCACACACACACACACACACACACACACACACACACACACACACACACACACACACACACACACACACACACACACACACACACACACACACACACACACACACACACACACAAAACTAACTGCTAGACTAAAAGAGTTGTGAAGGAAATGCTTTCCACAAAGGCAGCCTATAGAAAAGCTCCAGATGCAGTGATGACATATTTATGTAGAATGGGAGGATTTTTTTATGATACTCAAGATTAGTGTCATTAAGTAATTAGCTTTCTAAATAAAAATCAGCTTATCTCCCACATATTTATACAACTTCTCTTATTATAAACAAAAACATATTCTTGTTCATGCATTTTTATTTCATGCACACTTTTTCCAGTAATGACTGATTGTATTTTGGGTTGATATGATAAATGTATTTTAAATTTTGATTGTTTTTGGTAAACTACAGGACTGTATCCCATGGTGTCATATAGCCTAGCAGAGGGGGTGGGGTGGGGTTAAGTTGAGTTTGCAACAACATCAACTGTAGCACAAAAGAAAGCAGAAGACATGTAGGCTAAGTGTGATTTGATATGAAAACATCTGCTAAGTACGTCAATATTATAAATGAATTGAAGAAATTGTCTGACATATTTAAGAAATTACTGTCCATTACTATTCAAGAAAATCTGTTCAACTGAAAACAATTATTATTAAATGCTACAAAGTAAATATGTTCATATCTTATTCATAAGCTACCATGAAATTAATTAAATGTAATATTTTATATGTATAAAATGGACAGGATTTAAGATATTTCCAAGATACTCCTGGAATAAATCCAGATACTCCTGCCAAATGTTTAAATTTTTATAGCTGGGATCAGTTTGCAGGTTGTTCACAGAAATTTCTGTTAAAGAGTAAGATCCTTTCGCAACTGCTTAGTCTTACAGCTTAAGCAGGTAAAGAAAGTTTGTTGTACATATTCCATGACATTGTGCAAGTACATTAACAACAAAAAGGACTACAACTGATTACACCATACAGAAAGGTTGGTGTACCACGAAGATTGGTGTCTCGAACAAGCTTGCAAATAAGTATGAGGGAAAAATAGGTGAAACAATTTCAGTATAGTGTTTTTGGAAAAAGACAAAGTAATACAGATTACAAATACAATATAATGCTCTCACAAATTTCCACATAAACAATGTTATTATAGCCTATAAAAAGCTATATTCATCCAAATGTTAGGCTATGTGAGGGTAGCTATAAACTATTAGCCAGATCATTCACATTGATAGTTATGGTAGCATATAAAATCGCCATCGAACAGTTGTTTTCATCAAGTCATAATATAAAACGTGATTGCAATGCCTCAACCAGCATATCTATTTCACCTACATCAGCACTTATTGTTCTTCACCCATGTGACTGTCGTGCTGTAATGCGCATGCTCCGTGAGTAGCCTACTGGATGCAGTATTTGGATATACCTTTAATATTTATTATTACCATTCGCTCTTCTAAAGTTGCTTTTATGACGAACAGTACAAAACTTTATAAAGTGCAGTCAAAAAATTGCCAAATCTATCTAGTTCTGGCTGTGGGTCACGTGATCCACCAGCAAGGGACCTTGCGAACCTCTACAATGCGCATGCGCAGTGCGTATAGCGCGGTTGATGGTTCATCGGACGGTTGGTGTGTGTCTGAGCTCTCGGGAAGCCGATCAGCTGCACTTCTCTGTGTGCATTAGTGCAGCTGGAAGTTTTACAGTACGATCGCCGAATTTAAGGGATATTATTGAAGCTCTTCATCATAAATATGTCTACAAACAAAGTGAAGAAAGTGAAGATGGCCACCAAATCATGCCCGGAGTGTGACCAACAGGTGAGGTGTTGTTTGAGATAGAATAATACATATTTGTGTTTTTGCTCAAGTTATCAGTCGCCGGATTGTTATGTTTATTATGGTGTGTGTTTTAATGAGGCAAAGGTAAGTTAATCAGCAGATGTGTGTGAGTTACAACAACGTTGCTACGTGACGTAAAATGTTATTCACATTTTTGTCGATTTTATTGAAGTGAAATTATTGATATGATGTATATTATCACATAATTAGCCACCGGGTTTTGTTTACGTTTGAGTTTGGCGATGAAAGCGTGCAGAGCTGTTAAATGATTTCCAGCTTGCTGGATTGAAACAATGAAATTTCATGTGTTTCACGCAGTCTGTGGTCGCCTCGTCAAATATCGCCAAGAAGGCTAATCTCTGCGCGTTAACCGCTTAGAAATGTGCATGATATTATTTGAATACTTTAACCATTTCTAATAATTATAAGAGAACGATTATATTCTAATGATTATATTCACGCTGGTTTTGACATTATAAACGACGAATTACCAGTGTTTATGTTGCCCTTGAACAAACAAGAAATCGCGTCATTGCAGATCATTTTATTTAATAGACTGTAACGTTATGTTGTCATTGTATTGTGTTTTGGCACATCAGACAGTTTAACAGAAATCAGGTTATTGTTTCCTGTTTACTGTAGTCAGTGTCAGTTTACCTCAGTCAAAGGACACATCACTGTTTTTATTAAGGCACACCATATTATCCATTTTTAAATGTTTAATATTGAAGTGCTCTTCCTCCAGAAGAGTGTTGTGAAATATTTAGTCAGTCATTGTAATTGACATGAATTTCACAGTGTACTGACTACTGAGCTCTTTTCTCTCTTTTCTCAGATTCCTGTGGCTTGTAAATCCTGTCCTTGTGGTTACATCTTCATCAGCCGAAAGCTTCTCAATGCCAAATTAAATGAAAGGTCTCCAGTAATGGGTAAATTGTGCATCTTTTATGTGTTTTATACATATAAAAACTACATATATCCACTCCTATATTGTGTTATTGTAAAGTATGTATAGTTATTTTTTTATCAAGTGGCCTTTAACCAGATGTGATGTGAATATGGATCTGAAAAGTGGCTGCTATGTAATCCCAGAAATTGATCAGCAAACTTTTCTCTTTCTCTTACTGAAAATGAACACTTGTTTAATCTCTTTAGTATCTACACATATTCTTCTATAGCCTGTTTTCTGTCTACAGTCAGGCTGATAAAAAAGGGCCTTTTTTTTTACTATATCGGTATGTGTTGAACTCTAAGCTAGTGAATGGAAATAAATAGCAGGCAAGTTTCCAGTCAGCAGAATGCGTTGAGAATACTGAAATGAGTGGTGCAGTGGTAGCTGTTTGCTTGAGTGAGTAGTTCTAAGAGGGATGGGGGAAGGGCAAACTAATTCCTGTCTGAAAAGCTTGTTCCTGCTGTCTCTCTCTCTCTCTCTCTCTCTCTCTCTCTCTCTCTCTCTCTCTCTCTCTCTCTCTCTCTCTCTCTCTCTCTCTCTCTCTCTCTCTCTCTCTCTCTCTCTCTCTCTCTCTCTCCCTCTCCCCCCCACCACTGTCTTGTTATTTAGAAACTAGTCTCATCTCTTTTGTATGATACTTCAACGGTAACTTAAAAAAAAGTCCCGATTATTATTATTTATGCAAAATAGCTTTCTTAAGTATAAACTATAGGTTAGTTGGTATTGTAATATGATATCACAATATGATATCACAGAAATAAGGCATGTGGGAAAAAGTTAGCTATGTAAGGAATAAAAGACAAGCTTGGGCATGTACATGTGTTATTTTAACTTCTTTTTTCTCAATCATTTGATATTCTTTTTGTGTCTAATATCTAAACACTAATATCAGGTTTTAGGTCTGTCATAAATATTGTTTTGTATAAGCTAGAAACCTACCTCTAATTGTGCACGTCAAATCGCCAGATAAGACAAGCACACTGAAGTTTTATGATTTTTATTGTTCAAAGCCCAGCTGGCTTGTGCATTGTGTTGTTTTTCGTTGGAGACTCAGTCTGTGATTGTTACATTGAGTTATGACTGGAATGCTCTGCACAAATGTTCTTTGTTTGAACATTTTTCAGCGGTATGATGTATTTTTTTCTGTGAGCCAAAAAAGGAATTAGTTTAATATATGAAGAGTGTGAGTTCCTACTTATATTACGTTAAATGAAGGGTGTAGTCATAGTTTCTTCTAAGTCTTTTCTCTTGTAACATAGGTTTCCATTTTAGCAGCAGTATTTATTTAGGGCTTACCCTTCACTCTGCTAAGAATAATGTGCTCAATTTGAAATAGGACAGACTTTATTTAGATTGCCCTGCCTGTCCTTGCTTTGTTTGCTTCTTTTGTAAGGAGACTTGTAATTCAGATGAAATGTTAAGGCTACTAAAGGTTAGAGTATAAAATAAGAATATTTTACAGCCAGTCTTTCCAGATATTTTACAATAATATTCACTTTATGGTTTTGTCACAGTTCTGGAGAAGTTACGCAGTGTTAATTAGCTGTAGAACAGAGCTCTTCTTGTCAGTGCAGGTTATTGACAGTGCCAGGATTCCTGAGTTAATGTGCAGTCATACAGCAGGCCTGGAAAGGGAGGGAGCAGAAACGGATCTTATCACTGCATTTAGAATCAAATGGCTGCCATGGAAATACTTTATTATATAAATATTTAAAATATCTGTTGTTGACAGATTGTGTTGTAATAAGAGATTCACTGTATTGAGTTACACCAAGATTATTAAATCCTTTAATTGTTTGATTATTGTAAATACATGTGTCAAAATATTTTTCCAAAGCGGAAAGGTCCTTTGGTTGGACTTTGTCTAACAATATTTAAACAACATTTTGGTAATAATTGTATTATTATATTATTAATGCGGTTTTCATTAACTAATATTTATTGAGAATTTAAATGGAATACATGTAGTACAATTAATTTGTCACACCAAAATAAACAAGAGAACATAAAAAAATGATAACAAATTTGAAAATATCAAGGAATTAATTGATTTTAGCTACTATTTTCTCTTTTGCTGGAAAATTTATTTAAGAGCTTTAACAAATGATTCACATGTAAATATTACTAGTAAATATAATTGGCCAAATTTTATTTCACTGCGTTCAATTTTTGCTTATTATTCTGGTGTCATTTTCAACTATGGTCCCTCAGATAAGCTCTCTTCACACAGGATTGCTGGAGTCTGTTTCTAATGACGTTTACTCAAAGACTAAAGAGCCCTATAAATAAACTCCTTCAGAGAGGCACAGGCCTACTTCCTTTAGTAACAAGCTCTTAATGCTCTGATTGGAGCTCTGCATATGTTTGTGACTTTCTACATAATTTGTTGATTAGCATGTGAAGTGACAGACCCCCTTTTTGGCTTTTTAGTTTGTCAATAATGGTTGGGGGATGGGTTTAAAGATCATGTGAGGAAAAAGAGAGCTGCTGTTGTGTAAAATTGTTTATGAGGCGTTTTGGCTAGTTTGTAAATGTAGAATGTGACTGTATCAACCCCCACTATTTTATAATTTATCCTTTCATTTGTGTTTCAGACAATTTGGATGCAAAGAGAAGACGAACAGAAAGAATCAGAAAAGAAAAGATAAATTTAACATCTACCAGCGATATGGAAAATAGGAGGCGATCCCGTTCCAACAGTCAGTCAGATCCAATCCGCAGAGGACGAGGCAGACCAAAAACTGTTGGGCTGAAGAAGCAGGAGGAAGAAAAAGGTAACGTGTGCTCCCACGTGTCTGGGGAAAAGTAGATTTATAATAATTATAAACATGGACTTTAAGAAATGTAGACATCCAGGGTGATTTATTTGATATTTCATGACTGTTATTTTTCCATTTAGTCTTTTACAATGATGTCAAATAATTTCAACATAATTGTCTACAATTATAATAAACCGAACAATAAACATTTTTCCCCGCATTAACTATTCTTGGAATATTTGTTGAAATATATACTTGGAATATACGCCTTTGCTCTTAAGTGAAATGTTTTGTTGCTTTGAACAATGCTTTTGTCAGTGATTTATCCAAATGAAAACACTCTCAGTATTTGTGCATGTGAAGGGTTCTTATGAATAATGTTTGATTACAGTTTTCTTTCCTGCTTTTGTGAACACGTTTCACTATCAATGTGACACTGATTTTCAATGCATGTCACTGTTGCCATCATTTTTTCTAATTTGAGTCATTCCAAAAAATGTTCCTGTTCTTTCTTTCTTTCTTTCTTTCTTTCTTTCTTTCTTTCTTTCTTTCTTTCTTTCTTTCTTTCTTTCTTTCTTTCTTTCTTTCTTTCTTTCTTTCTTTCCTTGCTTCCTCTCATGATTTATCATTTAAATGCTTCTTGTCTGTTGGGTCAAACAGTAACTGAGCAAAACCTTAAAGACAAACATTTTAGGAGCATTTAAAATATCCTAAACATTAAGAAATGTTTAAGAGAAATTGCAGAAATATTGGCCTACTCTTTGGAAATGAAATATTTTCACATTTTCACATCTGGGAGTGACTGATCAAGAGAAGTTATACAACAATACCGGCAGTGTGTGATGATGCTATTTTTGTCCTCGGGGTCCAGAAACAGACCTGCCTACCACCCCTCTCCCCAAACTGACCTTCTCTCCCATCATGCCCCTCTCTGATTTCACACTGCCCCTAGAGATTTCTGTTTATTTTCATTTGCATTTAGAATAAAAGCTTCTCACTGGCGTGTCACTACTGATCCTACTGCATCTGTCTTCACTCGCAGCCACACCTAGCTGTAAACCAAAAAAGTGTCTCCCATTAAATAAAACCCTCCGTTGAACAACTCAAGTATGTTTCCGATAAAGCTTGTTTATTAAAATGACAACAGATGACCATATCTCCATGGACAGTAGGACAAAAGACATATTCATGATTCAGGAGCCATCAGGGTGGCATGTGGCTCATTGTACCGTTTCCAAGTGTACGGCTTTCATATTGTGGATTAATGATTTACGCACATGGTTCTTTCTTTACTCTCTGCTGAATAAATCATTGCAGGGTTGGAATTCTATGCATTGTCAGCTCTTCTATGGAGGATCTATGATCTGCAAATCTGCTTTTGCATTTGGTTATGAAATAAATTACATGCAGTTTGATTTTTTTTTTTTTTTTTTTTTTTTACAGAAAAACAGGAAAAGGAGGTTGACATTTATGCCAACCTCTCCGATGAGAAGGCTTTTGTGTTTTCGGTGGCCTTGGCTGAGATTAACCGCAAAATTCTGGGCCAGAGACTCATCCTGTAACAGACGTTGGAAACAATTGCAGCTGAAACTCAGGACTCTTACTACGTGGGTGTGCAGATGTCCCATATGTCTATGTAAAAGCGGTTGGGAAACTCTGACCCGAAGAAGCTTAAACCCCTGCCTGTGTGGCCCGAAGCTCAGTGGTGCTGCCGTTTATTGGTGGATTTCAGACACCTGCTCTGTATATGAGAGGAAAATGACTGTTATCCTCCACATCAGTGAGAACTGTAGTAATTGTTAGCTGTGTAGGATCTATTTTAATGACAATTTTATGGAATGTATTCAGTGTTCCTACCAGTCGTTTCCTAAACTTTTTAGCTGTTTATTGGCGGACAGTGGATTCACCAAAATAACAATTTATGTGCAAATTATGTCTGGTACCATTATTCAGATGTAAGCTGATCACTTCCATTATTTGTTTATTTTGAGCCATATTTCATAAGTAATCTAGTAGGAGCTGAACCCAAGAAAATGACGGATTTAATAGTTATTTATTATGCCTCAACCACCTTAATTTAAGTGTGTATTTTATTTTCCCTTTTGTTATTGTTTCTTAAATGTAACAAAATTAATGTGTAATATTCACCCTGTATATGAATATATTAAAATCAATTGCATTTAAACTCCTAGTTTTATTTTCAGGGGAAGTTAATTGCAACCATTCCTTCTCCTACGTCATGTTCCCCTCTTTAAGATGGATTTAGAGCAAGAAAAATGCCTATGGCAACTCTCAAAGCAAGCTCATATTTCAGCTGTTCAGCAGTCCTCTGCAGCTCTACTCAAAACTGAACCATTTTGTTTCACGTTCATTACAGGCAATATTTCACCATGAACAAAGTTCTGGGCTCAAATGTGTTGAATAATATGCGTGAGGATTGTCCTTAGATGCTCATGTTTCAAATTATATTGTTATATTTGGTTATTATGTAACATCATTTACGAGGAGCCCAGAATATGTTGAACATATTGTATTTATCTAGTTCCACAATCAGTTTGGATTGTGTGCTTCCTTAGGAGAGCAGTTGCTGCAGCCAGTTTTTTTTTCCCCAAAGCTTCGTCACCAAGCAACAAGCTCACCTCTGAGAGTCCAGTGTGCTGTGGTTTCCACAGAAATGATGGATCACCAGCTATATATTCCCTTTTACATCCGTCGCTGACTTGCCCAAAGCAACCTTTGTGATTCTCAAAGGGCATATTAATGAATAATTTACTATGTAAAACATGCCTACTTAACAGTACAGGATACCTCTATAGTCAAGCAGTTAAGTATGTTATGCTGTTTCAGCTCTTTACAAGCAATATTTCACAGTCGACATATTACTTGAGAAAAGATGCCTTGTCTTTTCCCTTGTGTTAAAAGTTTAGAAAGGTGGGAAGCATTCTTAGTAAATGGAAAACATTCATATGTTACAGAATTCATTTCACAATGAGTTACATGTTTTACATGAACTAACATTGGCTCTCTAACTGAATGGGGGGGGGGGGGTAACTTTACCTGCTGAACAAGAAAAACAGGGTTACAGATCTGAAGTGCAGTAGTAGCTCTCCATAAAAAGAAGGGCTCAGAGTTGTGTGAGAACCCACAATAATGTAACCAAAGAGTTAAAAATTTGCCTGAAATGGATCCTATCTGGTAAACTATTGCCTGTACATAAAATGTGCTTATCACGGATTATGCAGTGCGGTTTAACAATAAAAATGCAAATACAGGGCAGAAACTGCAACTGTGTGGCCAATAAAGAAAGACATGTCAAGAGATAAATTCTGCTTTTATCTTAATATACATGACACAGGGGTTGTTGAGTTGCACCAGGGGTTTCCCACTTAATGAGTAACTTTATTTGCATATGTTTGCCCCCTTCCGTCAAGATTAGTACATTTGACAGCTGTTAAAGCTTTTGTTCTTGAGCCATCATCTACACACAAAAACCAACATAATTCATTCACTTAATCTACCAAGTTTGTGGAGAATAATTCCAGTGGGGATTTTTGCTTGTGGCAATGTTTTCTGTGCTTTTGTGGGTTTCAGTGACATGATGTGATGAGTCACTGGACAGTTGGTGTTTTTGCCCTGAATGTTTTTAAGGTCAGTGGCAGATGGTGTGTCTCTCAGTGTGGAGGTGACAAGGGTCTGATATTGTTTGGCACTTGCTGAAGCTCTCAATGGGCTATACCTCGTGTGAATCACTGGCACTTTGCCTGGAAGTTAACATATTCCTGCTTTTATATCTTAGGTTAAAGGAAATGGAGAAGTTGAATAATCACATCCCATCTAGGCTACAGAACATATTTGTGTGCTTAGAAAGTTACTGATGTAATATTTCCCCACAAAATGTATGTAGATTTAGTATTTGCTTTTGATGTATTTTGAGTAGTCTGTATAGTTTAGTCAGTATAAAACAAAAATGTGATAGTCTTTTCCTCCCTACTGTTTTGTCCATCTGGAATTGATTGGATCTTTGGATTATTGTTTTTTGCTATTACCGTGATGATTCCATGATGCGAGTGACAGGTTTTCCCTCCCTCGATCCAACACTTCATTAGAGAAGATGACTCTGAAGAAAAAAAAAGTATGCTGTGTCTAGAATACATTACTTATAAAAGATATATCGAAAAAAAATCCATAATTCAGTTTAAACAACTGCTTTAATCAAGCATAGCCCAAGCCTTAGATCATAACACACAGCTTGATGAAAGGAGAACCAGAGGGTGACAAAAAGCTGCTATATTTGTACATGTGGCTGTGAAGGCTAAAGCCTAAGAATTAGTTTCACACATAAAACCTTTTCAAGCCTGCATGTTGAAAGGTTCATAATTTCGTTTAATGTGGGAAAGCCTTTTTGATTATCATTAGTGTCATGCAGGCCCAAAACACAAGACATCAAAGAATGAACTGAAGAACATCTTCTGCTGTTTGTTGGTACATGTATTATTTAAGATGTTATTTACTCTTTCTGGAATCACTTTGTTCAGATGTTTTGTGAGCCATGTGAGCAACACTTGGATTCTTGATGGATTCTCAGGCATGCTTCTTGTCTCACGAGGGTGTGGCATAAATTAGCATTTATATCCGATAGCTCAATGTCTGTTTTTCTGGCATTTCAATGTTTTTTTGTTGTTGTTTTTTTTGTTTTTAGCCTGAGTGACGAGTTTTTTTATGAACCACTAGATGGCAGCCAAACTATACTTACAGTATAACAGGCTACCACAATTTTCATACATTTACAGCAGGCTTGTGCAAAATTCAGAATTTCAGAATTGGCCTCCATTCAGTTCATGAATTGGAATTTGAATTAATTTGACTCCGCCCCACAGGAATTTGAATTTGAATGACAGGAAGAAGAATTAAATTCATGACAATTCAAAGAAATTCCAGTCACACAACAGAAAGAATTGAACACACATTTAGTGTAATGAAGGTTACTTTGGAAATGTAATTGCATAAGTTACTGATTATAAAAGGGGTTTGGAGTACTTTATCAATGCAAAGCAATTTCCTTTAAATATGATTAGTAACTAACTGAATTACACATTTTACCTCAGTAATACAACATGTAATTTTGTAATTTAATAACCCAATTTCATTAGAAGTATCTGCACTTTAAAAATATTACACAGTATATACTTAAAATATGGTAACAATATTACACATAATATTTAAGTCGTTTTTATGATGAATTAAATATTATTAGTGGGATGTACATTTTTAATTTAAGTTGACATTGAAAAGTTAAATAAATTATAGTAAATGGAAATGACCTGTTTATATTTGACTTTCAGGTATGTTATTCAATGAATAGTCTTTTTGATGCTGTCTGCTATAAGTGGGAAAAAATTGTTATTGCACTAGCATTAGCTGAGTTATTTCTCATTGATCATTGCAACATTCTTCATAATCATAATAATAATAATACTTGCAGTTATTCACATCACAACCTAACCATAAGCTCTACTCTTCTGCACAATGGTAACGGTCAAAACTTTAAAATAACCCCCTCAATGTTGTTTAATTAGTTTTGTTCCAATGATATTTTTATTTCAAAGTAATAAAATAACACAAAGTTGTTGTAAATGCAGTTGTCATTAATTCCAATGCAAAACACTCCGAACAACACTGATCCATCTATTTCTCAATCCCTCCTCAAAGGTTTATCATTGAGTCTGCAGCGTTCTGCTCTGAAGATCTTTCCTGCAACACTAAATTCAAATTCAATAATTGAATTTGAATTTGGGAGTCTTTCTCAATTCCATTCTGAATTGTGCACAAGCCTTATTTACATAACATTTAAATAACCCATTGCTTCAGCTCTCAAGCAGATTTAGAAAGAAAATCCACCAAAATCCCATTGGCTAGTATCATTTTACGGCTCCAAAACCTTCATGACTTAAAGGGAAAAATTCTCTCATCACATGCTCGCTCTCATGCCGTCCCAAGCCTATGCGATTTTCTTTCTTAAGATGAATACAAACTTTCTATAGCCTAAACATGTTTAGAGAAAATTTGTGTTAATCTCAAGTGAGTTAATATCATGCAAGTGTACGCGTGAACCCCAAAGTTAACACTTTAAAACACACAATGTGAATACATAAAGTGTCAACTGAAGAGAAACGATAATAGTGTCAAAGAAAAAAATGAATATTTTACTATTGTTAAACTAATAAACCATAGTTTTCAGCCAATTGTAATATGCAGGTTCATTTGAAAAAGTCATAGGTATAGCTCTGGGAAGAACTAACTAAATGATAAGAGAATCTTTATTTTTTTGTGCAATTGGCTATCCCTTTAATTTGGTTGTTCTTCATACAGTGTAAAAGGCTTTCAGAATTTGACAGCTAGTGCTAAATTACTTTTTCCCCCTCTCTAGTAGTTTAATAGCTTATGCTTTTTGGTGGTCACCATTGTACCTTTTTCAGAGTGCTTATTTGAACAAATACTTCACCCTCTAAGCACATTTTTAGCTACAATTTAATACCTTTTTTATATATACTTTAGCAGGCTGTAATCATGCTTCACAGACATGTATTGATTTCAGAAGTTATATCAATGAAGGTCAGAACAAGGAGTGATGGTGTGGTGCATATTGAGTCATTAAAATCCATGTCATATAGAGCACAGCGATGACAAAAGTGCATGTGAGTCATGTTAGACGCCATACTTGATGCCACCTGTCCCATTACTAACAGGAACAACAGCCCTAGCTGTCACAGAATCACTTTATTGTTTTAACATTAAAGTGTTGTCAGTGCCATCTGGAGCACCACCCACATCATTTAACATGGCCTTTGAACAAATCATAAGATTAAGATGTTGCCTCTAATAACAAACTACATTTTGAAGATTTTCAGATCACCCGTGTCTTTGTAATAGCGAAGCTGCAGTGAATTAATCTTCCTGGCAGGATAGACTACTGGAAGCTTTTTTTATTTACACGATTTTTAGAACTTGCTTTTATTAGCATAATATCAACCGCTGTAATTGTGTTATAAACATCACTGAGATCATGCACCCACATGCACCTTAGTCTTACTGGTATTAGAGGCAATAGTCTGCCATGAAGAGAAACGTTTTCTGACTAGGCACAATGCCACCAATCAGAAATGGATTTTCTTCCACCAGCCTCCTGGCTTACATATCTGCTTCTAAAACAAGAGCCGACAAAACAGCTTGCATGGTGGTTTTATGGTTTGGCCACTTGTAGTGTATAGATCTAAATGCTCTCTCCGATTCCTTATCAGGACAGACTTAGCCTAGCTATCCAATGCTTACACGTCTGGGACGACTGACGCATTTGTCTCAAATTGGGTCTGTGCATAATCTCAGATCCCTCACAACTATAGGCACACACAAACATTAAGGGAAACTGAAATGTGGTCTGACCCCCAGCATCCTCGTCATATCGCCATCCTTCTAACCAAACATCCATCCTGGCTGTGCAGGGAGGAAAACCTCCAGTGGGGACCATCCCTAAAAAAAAGACAAATCTGAGACCTATTAATAAAACAGAACACTCACATTTCCAGCATACTCATACTAATCTCAGGCAGCTGTTATCTCTAAGCAGGAAGTACTTTCTGGGCCCACTGCCGTGCTGACAGGGGCGCGTACCCAGTAAACGGGCTGAAAGTGATAAGATAGTTAGTGTTTGAGGGGTGATCTGTCTATTGCAGAATGTTACAGAACCCTGAGAGTCCAGGTCTGCGGAATATTCGTAGCTCGCAGAAGCCCATTTTGGGAATGTAGTGAGTCCTACTAACCCAGGACAAGAGGCAATATTTGATGGGGACCTCTCTGTACAGAACAACACTTCTCAGCACTGGTGGATTCAGTGTGTCGAACTATATACGCAAATTCACGGTAAGATCATCAGATTTCATGCAAAGGGAGGAGAATATTCACTTTGTATAGAAAATATTAAAAAAGGTATAATAAAAAAGATATAAAAACCTATTTTTGCTATGCAGTTACTTTTGAGAGACTGCACTTTTAGGTTATTGGAACATTTACCATTAAACTGCTCTTTTTAGTACCTAATTCAGTCTTTTAAAACCTCTGAGGAGGAGACTGAACTGGTAGTAACAAACAAGTTCAGGGTCGCTATACTCAAATGAATGTTTGATTACTTTAATTACTTTGCTTGCCATGGTCATTTATGAGGTTCTTTCTTGAGCCGTTGTTATAGTTTTGCCAGTTTTTACTTTTCTTTTTGTGGCAAATCATCTCAGCATTCTTGCAAAAGGCTGAACACATTTTTGTCAATAGTGCCCTTAGGACTTATGAGAAACTGATCATTGTCTGTAACATTTTAAAAATGTTGTTCATCAGCACAATTTAATCTCTTCTCTCAGAAAAAAAGAAAAGAAAAGGTGATTAGCTTATGTGGGGGAGTCAAAAAGAAACAATTTATTCAGAGAAAGCATATTTAGTTTGTCCTATTAAAGAGATGAGAACTGATTGAATTTTAATTAACCCCGACACTTCACCGCACTCAAAGGGAATTTTTATCGAAAGGTCTGTACCGTAATGGGATTTGTATCAAATTTACACACCGTCACCTTGAGTGCTCTTGACGAAGACAGAAGTGGAATACTGACCCATCTGCTCTTTCAACCTTTCCCATGTTAAACATTCATAGGGCACAGAAGAGACTTGTAAAACGAGACTACAGTGAAAACATTCCCTTCAGAGTGGGCAAGGATAAACGCCACTGTGCACAACAGCATCCATTAACAAAGCCATATCATAATGTACCAGCATTTTAGCAGCAGACTTGCATTTCTCCTTTTAATGCACACTGTGTACTTGATGTGTTTGCCTGACATTTGAAAAGAATATCAAAGAGATTTTATTATTAAGCAGTGTTAAAATGATCTGCCAGAACTCTTCCCCAGTGATGTTAGCTATCTCACTGGCCTGAGTTGTTGTGATCTGGAAATTGAGTTGCTTATGTTGTGCCAGCTTGTAACAACAGATATCTCCCCCCCACCACCACCACCTAATAGTCCCCATGGAGCCACATTCCTGTGGCTGTTCTGACCCTGGCCTCCAACTCTATTGCATAATAAGGTTATACTATATTGTGAGTATATTATTTTGGCATTCAAACACTGCAGAAAGTCATGCTCTTATAGAAGGATTCAGATAAAAAGCCCCTGGCTTACACATGAGGAATTGACATTATAGACAGCACATCCAGAGAGCTCAATGTTCCCTAACACGTATTATTGGTATCTTATTTGGTAGACATTTAAAGTGACTCATGATTGCATTAAAGCTATTACTCTGATCAGTTCACACAATGGGAATAAAACCTATGACCTTGCCATTGATGGCACTGTATGCTATTTGAGAAACAGAAATTCTGAGCGTTTTTTGCAAGTTATAGACAGGCTTTCTGCACACACATGCACAAAGTTTTATTTTAATGTTCCTTTAAGTTCTTAATTGAATTTAAGGAATAGAAAAAAATGTGAAACTTAAATGAATTTGTTTATATAACTTATAAATCTAGATTATTGCTAAATCTTGTTCATTTAAATTAATTATCTAATGTTAATCCAAACAATTTCTAATGCTATAAATATAAATTCATATTACAATAGATTAATAAAAAAAACGTAAGTTTATGGCTCCAATTGCACCTTATTGTGAAGCATTATTAAAAATAAATTATCTCAAAAATTGCATGCACTTATTGAAAAACTGTCTTTAAATTATATTTGTGTAATATTTTGATAAGATTTGTATTTAGTTGTAGCCTGAAGAATCATAGAAAGACCCAGTATTAATGAGGTGAGAGGGACAGTTGTAGCATATCATTCATCCTCATACCTCTGTCCACAGAGGTTTATTTTTACTTAAAATGTCAGCCAATGTCACGTCACGTTCCAAAGATGAGGTTAGAGGTGATAAAGTTGGCATAGGGTGGATCTAGTGAATGAATCTTAAAGGAAAATGGATGCTGTGTAGCAATGAATTAAAAAGGAAAACGTGATAAGAATATGAAAGGGGGATATTTCCTTTTTTTCTCTCTAACTAATGACTGGCCATTTACAGAGGTCATTCCTTGCGTGCCCACCTGTCAGCAGCATCTGCTGAGGAGAATTTAAATGTTTTTGTGACGTCAAGAGAGCACTGGAACTTTGGCAATCACCAAGGCCCACTATAGGTCATATAAAAGGCCTGTGCCACTGTAGAGAGAGAGAGAGAGAGAGAAGTGGAGGCAAAATAGAAGTGGAGAGATAAGATACCCAGTGGAGGTGTTTATTTAAGTGGTGTCATGTCTCTGGCACGTACCAACAACAGGGTTGTCTAAGCTGTCTGTTTTGTGAGAGGGACACAATACCTCAGACAAGAGTAGAGACCAGTGGTGGAACTGATCAGAGGGACCTCTATTTCTACCTTTTCTCATTGCATTGAGTGGGACTGGGGCAGCCATGAGTAAACAGGCAACTCTAGCCACATGTATTGCCAAAATGTATGAAGGCAGCAGGCTGGAGAAGTCTGGAACTCCATCTGGGACAGTCAAGAAGCCGAGTCCAACTCTGATAGGTAGTCTGAGCAATGTGGAGGTCAAGTTGAACAACCTGGAGGGGAAGGTGGGACAGATTGAACTTACCCAGATGGAGGTGCTTCACAAGCTAAGCT
Organism: Pseudorasbora parva; assembly: GCF_024679245.1. Classification (NCBI taxonomy): domain Eukaryota; kingdom Metazoa; phylum Chordata; class Actinopteri; order Cypriniformes; family Gobionidae; genus Pseudorasbora; species Pseudorasbora parva. The sequence continues at coordinate 33,621,671 of NC_090172.1, forward strand.
TACTATGTCAAGGGATGGAAGCACTTGAAAGGAGCCTTATGCAGCACAAGCAGGGTGCTCAAGAATCAAACGTGATCAATGGTCAGCGAGAGAGCAAGCTCCCTTTGCTGACTGAGGTCAGATCGCTTTGTGGGGAAACTGTGGATCTGCTTCAGGATCTCAAGCATGACAGTCAGCAGCAGAGAAAGAAGATTGAATCTATGGAAAGTTCTTTGTCCACTCTGGAGAAAGTAATAGGGTATGTGGGAAATGCATTCCGTAACTCAAAAATAGTAGAGTTCATCCTCAGTGGAGTGGTGCCATGGAGAAGACAAGGCCTTCTGGACACTGTAGAAGAAGAGGTCAGTAAGGTCCTGGTCATCCAAGATCTCTGCTGTAAAAAGATAAACAGAAAAACACATAGGTTATCTGCTATTCAGGATAACTGAATAGAGCTGACCCTGAAAATGAGGACATTCAAAACAGCCTGCTTTGTGAAATAATACCTATTGTGCAAAATATTGATTGTATTGATTGATAAAAAAGAGCATAAGGACTGAACATATAGCTCAATTTGTTCTCAATTTGTATTTGATTTTTATTTGATTGCATTAGGTCCTTATTAATTATGTATATTATGTATGTTATCATATCATTAGTTGCATTACACAGCATCTCAGTGTGTAGATGTCAGGTCAACAGATGACTAAATATAATTTAGAGTAATATGACAAAGACATAGTTCACAGTAATGCATTTACGATTGTCAAAATAGATGAAGCTAAAATACCGTGTTTTTTTCTTAGATAATTGATAACTTTTCAATTATATATTGACAGCTGAACTACAAAAAAATGTCCCTGCAAATCCACCATTTACTTTGTTGGCTGATCTATTCTTGCTAGTGAGCATGTTAAGTTTACAGCCAATCTAACCTTTTACCAAGGTTGCTATTTTATCTATGATGAGGCTGCACGGGCCTCGTGTTTCAAATTCCTAGACTGGATATGTGACTGAGCTGATGGTGGTGACTGTTATATGTTAACCCAGTTTTGCAATAGCAAAACTACAATTTAAATCCAAACCTTTATCGCACATCCTTTAAGCATACAGAAATGTTAACTATCCTCTTAAAATGCTCTCAAAACAGCTTGTGAGATGACAGTCCATTTATTTTTTACTGGAGTGGTTGTACAGATGCTATATTGTTAATTGAGGACTGCATCTCTTTTAAATAAATAAATAAATAAGTGAAAGTGCTTTTGAATCCAAGTACAATTATGCAATAGTTGGCTTATGCTTGGAAAATTGAACCTTCCACACTGTGTGTAATTATCAGATCTGTTTGTCAAACAGTGTAATTATACCAAGCATTTCATGCACCAAAAGATAAAAAACACAGAATGGAATTTTTTACCTCAAATGACCTTTGAGTCGTGCACAGAACATGATGCTGCATAAGTGCTATTCTGTAAACAGACTATTGACTATTAAAATAATGCTCCACCATAATCAGCACCATCATGTATTCTTATAATTCACACAGCCACTTCATGATGTAATGATGCAGTTACTCATTGAAGTGTATAAATTTGGCAAATGCATGAAATTAAATCCATTAAAACATCCATTTAAAATTTGTAGTGAATATAAGCTCTCTAAATTTTGTTCTGTTAATATGTTAATACAAATGTACACTTCTGTTTTAGGACTTAGACGGAAGCTGGCAAAGAGAAATAAAAGTTCCAATTAATCAGTACTACATAACAATACTGTGATATATCTGCATTTGTTTTTACAGAAAAACAAACCAGATGACAACAGCATTAAACCAAATGACAGTTACTGCCACCAGAGCACACAGACTTCAGAGGAGGTTAAAGAAGTGATTCCAGGTATGAAGAAAATATATTTTCAGTAGACAGCTTGTGAGAAGTGATATGTCAGAGCCTTTTTTCCTGCATGCATTTCAATGCACGGTTCTTCAAAACGTGACTCTGTGATTATCCACAGCTGCGACTGAGCTGCTGCAGCCAGAGGTCACTGTTCCCACTGATCCCAGCAGCCTACCTTCTCCTGAAGCCCCTAGAGGAGCAAGTGAAACTCTGGTACCTGTTAGTAGAGAAGAACGCTCCAAAGCCTTACGAAAGGCCAAGGAGGTCACGCTGAAGAGCAGAGCACCTGCGCAGGTCCAGACGTTTGCTCCTGAAGTCCAGCTTGAGGCTGAGGATATTGACGTTTATTGTGTACCCAAGCAAGAGACAGATAGCTCAACCGCCACAACAGCTAATGCTGAATCTGTCACTTTGACAACAACTAAAGTGGAAAAAGATTTGTCTCTTCAGCCTTCAGCCCAGAGGTGACAAATTACAAATTGCTGCCATTTAAGGTTCAAAGCAAAATGCTGTAAAATGTGCTCATTTTCCTTCTGCCTTGAATTTTAAAAGGGATATTGTCAATGATATGTTGGACTGTAGCAGAAAGCGTCAAAAATTACTATGGGTTCAAAAGAAAGCAGGTTATAACGGAAGACCGAACATTGTCTTTGGCCACCTTTGGAGATAATTACATAGCAGCTGATGCTATAGTGAAGAGGACACTAATATCTCTTACAATTTTCTCCGCCAGATAAGAACTATACAGAAGATTAGAGGCCAATCGTTTACATAGCATTGTAATTAACCCTGCTAAAGTGGCCAGAACAATCATCACAGAAGTTGAGATATAAAGTAACACTTATGAAAAATATAATTTGATCATTTTCAGTGAATAATTCTCTTAATAACATCTCTGAACAGAGCAGAAAAGAAATATCACAGTCATCTAGAACAGCCCTTTCCTAAATCATATAAGGCATAATCATACAGCCGTACAAGGCAGAGTGCTGATAAAGCACTTGCAAGTGCTCTGTATTTTTAATGTTAGCTGTACTGAGGCACAAAAGACCCTCTGCTTGAAATTATAGGCTGTGCTGTGCATGCTGGATAGTAGGTATAATTCATTAGACTAATGGCCAAGGTTTTGAGATTACACTATAGTGACTGAATGCATGTTTGCCAGCCTGCCAGGCATTATGAGTTTTAGGCCATTTAGTTTTATACAAAACATTCCTGTTAAGGACCTTGTTATGTTATTGGGTTTTTCTGTTGTTTCATAGTAGCCTCTCACTTGCAGCTACATAATATTTCATAGACAACACATCCATTATAAACACTTACATGCCCAATGCTGCATTTGCTGATTCCCATTACATAATTTTTAACTGATTAAATATATATCAAGGTCTCACATTAACACAAATGAACAAAGAGCATATAAATGGTTGTTCTTTTGATTATTCCCAGGACACTTGAACAGGCAGATGCTTCACAGGATGGTGACAGGGCTTCACTCGAGTCAATAGTTAATGGACAACAAGAGGAGCCAAAGGTTGAGGTTCCCCAAAAACAGACAGAGGTTTCACAGGTTGGGGACAAGGCCCTTTTGAAACCATTAAATATTGAACAACAACAACAACAACAACAACAACAGGAGAAGAAGGTGGATGTTCATTTCAAAACTCATTTCAACAAGGATACAGAGGTTAAGTCACAACATGAAGACACCGTGGAGATGGTAACACCTGTGCCAAAACATGATGAGAGAAAGACAGGATCTGAACCAGATATCAAGAAAATTGAAAATAAAACTGCTGAGAAGATTTTGGAATCCGACCCAATAAAGAACTGTGCAGCTCATAGTCCACAAAACACTACCGTTGTTGAGGAAGAAAAAGCAAAATCAGCACTTTTGAGAAAATCAGAGTCACAGCTACTGATCATCGGTGAGTAATTTATTCGTGAGACTGTTGATATACACTCACTTATAGCTAAAGATGGAAATCTTGAAATAAATATGTATGATTTTGGATATTTAAAATCACCATAAAATCTAAACTGATTCCTTTTTTTAAAAATGGAATTACATTATAAATGATTTCTGTGCACATCACATTTTTTCCATTCACGTGCCCTCGTAATCTTATATCAAAATAGCTCCTCTCCCCCATTCAGCAACATCTCTTCTCTTCTCTGATGACTCATGTAGCTCTACTACACAAAAAACTGCTGTATAGCTTATAACTGTGCATGTAAACATATACTTGTTTCTTTGAAAGGCGGTGCAATGTGTGTATGATTTACTATTATCTCATGAGTCACGTTTGGGAGTCATATTACACTGTAATGTAAGATTTTGATTCACTAAAAGACACATCTCATGAGCATTGTTGGGGTAACATTACAAGTAACTTGAATTACGTAATCAGATTACTTTTTCAAGTAACTAGTAAAGTAACGCATTACTTTTAAAATTACAACAAAATATCTGAGTTACTTATTCAAATAAGTAACAGAAGTTACTTTTTGACGTTCATTTGACAGACAGCCCTCTTGTCCCCATGTTAAGAAAAATCAAGAGTTAGTGTAAAGGTGTTGTTTGTAAACTGGTTATAGTAGTTCTAAACTAAATGTGAGCATTTCTCATTTGCAAAATAAAGATTTAAAACTCAAATGTCAAATGAAAAATTAGAATACTATGCAAACCTCCAATAATTAAATATTAAATAAAGCTTAAAAAAATGCATTTATGCATTTAAACTACCTTTATTAACCAATGTCTTGCTGCTAATTTTCGATATTTCAGTTAAACCAAAAGCAAACATTATTTTAGATTTTTTGTTTTTATTGGAGAAGTAAGAGTGTCTTTTTTTCTCCTGCATTCTCTTTCATTATCCAGAACAGCAGTTTGTTTGATGCATGGATTTGCATTTTTACCTCAGCCTGAGGTTTATTTCGATTTTGGTGTGAAGAGGTCTTTACATTTGCACTAAAATAGAACTTTTTTGCTATATAAAAACGAAAGTGAGAAAAAGTAATGCAAAAGTAACGTAGCGTATTACTTTTCGTAAAAAGTAACTAACTCAATTAGTTACTTTTTAAGGGAGTAACGCAATATTGTAATGCATTACTTTTTAAAGTAACTTTCCCCAACACTGCTCATAAGTCACTAGATTGGGAGTCGTCTCATTAAAGTAATTAGTTCGGGAGTTGGACACTAGTTATGCTGTATGAGCTGGTTGCAGTTTTTTGAGGAACTAAAAACAGCTGGCTATAATAGGGTGTAAAACATGGCTAAGAAATTAGAACCAATTATTGGTTCTCAACCCTGCTCTTTACCTCAGTAGCTGAAACAGTGTATGCATGTCATGAGCAGTCATGCTTGCTAGCTGAGCAAATTTGTTTAGTAAGATGACACCAGCAAACAGTGGACAGCATGCAATTAACAATGACACCAGCAACCAGCAAACATCATGTGACAAAAATGATCAGCCTGCAACTCTCAAAGTGAATTAAATTTGTACATCAACTTAAAATTAAATCTGTCATTTGTAATTACAGCTATACAGCTTGTCACAGTCCTTAAATTAAGTGTGAAACCTTTGTGCAGACTGTGCTCCACATGTCAGCGTTCATAAAATCAGCGTGCTGATTTGTTTTGTAGATGACTGTCCACCTCTTCCAGCCCCATTTGAGCATCGCATCGTCAGTGCCAAGCAGGTTCCCATGAACTCATATTATGCTGTCAACCCCAATGACGTGCTGGGCGGGTGAGTCCATCTACTAAGGATAAACACTTTAGTCATGTTATTCTAAACCTGGATGACTTGCTTTTTTTTTGTGGAAGATAAAAGAAAATATTTTGAAGAATGTTGGGAACCAAACTTTTACGTTCCATAAAAGAAAGAATATAATACACACATGAAGGTGAAAAAATGATGACAGAATATTTGTATTTTGTTGAATTATCACTTAATAGTCATTCTTTTTTGTAGTACTTCATACAATAAAGATGGTTCAAAGCAGCTTTAGTGATCAACGGGAAAATAATGATTCAATGATGCAAACTGAATTCAGTTTTGCTGTAAAGCAGTTCTAAAAAGACAATAGTAAACTGTCATTATTCGGTTGAAATCAGTGTTGGTATCGTTTAATTCTATAACTGTGTAAATCTCATAATTTATGGAATGAGTTAAATTCAGCTTTAAAAGATACGGTCTGGATACGAACCAGATCCAGCTGACTACAGAAACCACTGGGTAAGAATGAGACAGACAGACTATGTTAGCATAGATACCATTCCTCTCATGATGTAACAAGTACATCAGATGCTGTGGGAAGTCTTCCTGGTTCTGGTTGACCTAATTTATGCAGCCTACCTATCCTTTAAGGGATTTGAATCATAAAATGTGATAATGTGTTTTGTTTATGCCAGGTTGAAGAGATGGGTCTTTGATCTAGATTTAAAGTGTGACTGTCTCCTGAACAAAGCTAGGAAGACTCTTCCAGAGTTATGATGCTAAACAGGGAAAGAAACTACAGGCCACAGTCTATTTTAACAATCTATGTATTATCAAATGGCCAGAATTTTGAGACTGCAATTAGATAACCACTGCAGACCGGGAACACCCCACAAGAGCTGCAGTCTTTGATCCACTCGATTAGCTCTCACAATGTGGCCCTTGTCAAACTCACTCAAATCCTTACGCTTACCCATTTTCCCTTCTTCTAACACACTTACTGTTGCCGTGATGAAGAGATAATCAGTGTTATTCACTGTCAGTGTTATGCCTGATCAGTAATACACTCACCTAAAGAATTATTAGGAACGTCATACTAGTACTGTGTTTGACCCCCTTTCGCCTTCAGAACTGCTTTAATTCTACATGGCATTGATTCAACAAGGTGCTGAAAGCATTCTTTAGAAATGTTGGCCCCTATTGATAGGAGAGCATCTTGCAGTTGATGGAGATTTGTGGGTTGCACATCCAGGGCATGAAATTCCTGTTCCACCACACCCCAAATAATAAATGAATAAATGTTTTCTGCCTATAATATACATTCATAAAATACTGTTGCTTCAAACCCACTAATTCCAGCCTCAGCCCATTCAGAAGTACCGGTACTTGGGTAGAAACCTATACATTGAAGCCTGACAAAAATTCTTATTTTAAAGAAAAACGTGAGACGGATTTATATACTGATCATTAATTATTAACGGCACACTTTTACAATAATCATGCTATCTAATCTGCATCTTGATATGCCACACCTGTGGATGGATAAAGGAGAAGTGCTCAATTACACAGATTTAGACAGATTTGTGAACAATATTTGAGAGAAATAGGCCTTTTGTGTACATAGAAAAAGTCTTAGATCTTTGAGTTAAGTTCATGAAAAAATGGGGGCAAAAACAAAATTGTTGTGTTTATAATTTTGTTCAGTGTGTTTATATATATATATATATAGTCATATTTTTCTTGTTTCAAATATCATGAATTAAAGGAAAATGGTCAAATGGGACACAATATTTTCAAAATATATAAGATGTATTTATTATGTTCCCTGAAAACCAACAATATATAAGTATTTTGGTAATATATTTGATTCTGGAATTCATTTTTCTTTTCCTTTTTGGTACTATCTGTATAGTATTTCTTCTCTACACATGCTGACATTTTTGCAGTAGATAAAAGTGTGGGGTGCTAGGCACTCTTTCTCCAGGACTGGCAGATGAAACATATAGCACGAGTTGAATTACTGGTACACACAGACAAGGGTTCATTTGCACCCACTCTCCACTCTTGTTCCACATACGTCACAAATAAGTAAGCACTGGCTTGTTTTTGACTCATCATTGGGAGAGTTTATTTTGAGCAGGTGTTGAGCTGCTCTGTTTGCATGGAAATTATTTTCAGCCACAGCAGCAGCAGCCATCTTGACATAAACATGCAATCTTACCCCATGGAAACACAGTTCCAAGCAAATGTGAAGCACAGTAAGTGCACAATGAGAAGAACAGCAGCAGATAGTAACATAACATTCACAAGGGTTAAAGTTATGTCCATAATCCAAAAAATGAAATCTGTGTTTGTGTGTGTTATTGCAGAGGCCGTTTTGGACAGGTACACAAGTGTGCAGAGTTGTCGTCTGGTCTTATGCTTGCTGCTAAGATAATAAAGGTCCGGGGAATGAAAGAGAGAGTAAGTACAAGACATGCATAAACCATTAGCATTTCAAAAATGTTTTCCCCCTTGCTTTCACTCTCTTTCTCTCCCCTCCCACTCCAATCTGTCCATCACTCTGTTCCTGTTAGGATGCTTTATGAGAACAGTTCCTTGACAACCGCAGACAGTTCTGCACATATGAGCATATGAAAAAATATGCACACATTCACACAAACACTTGCACTCTCGAAAATATCCTTCCCTCAAGGATATGGAAATGCATGTTGATCCTAGTATCTACATTAAAAACAAAACCAGAAACCGGGGTTAGATGCTTCTACATCAGTTTTATTCCACTATCAATTCCCTCTGATTTTAGGGATAACATATGGGTAGGGTTAGGTTTAGGGGTACAGATAGGATTAGGTATGGGATAAGGATACCTAAGGATATCAGGTAGGACAGGTGTGTTGTTCCAGGAAAGTCTTCAAACAGCACTTA